>NW_022111325.1:3217676-3231607 GCF_000313985.2 Echinops telfairi
AGCCCTCCCACTGTCCTGGTCATCTGCGGCCCGGGCAATAATGGAGGCGATGGCCTGGTCTGTGCTCGACACCTCAAGCTCTTTGTGAGTACTTGGGCAGGGGCCGCGGCCCCTGCGCGATGGCGCCCCCGAGCGCCGGGCTCAGGCCGAGGCTTCCCGCAGCCAGGAGGAGGCCCAGGCGGTGGACCAGGAGCTGTTCAACGAGTACCAGTTCAGCGTGGACCAGCTCATGGAGCTGGCCGGGCTGAGCTGTGCCGCGGCCATCGGCAAGGTCAGTGCGCCACCTGCCCTGCCGGAGGATGAGGGGAGGGGCAAGAGGAGCGTCCCTGTCCGAGGCTCTGGGCACGGCACCACGAGGCCAGGGACCGCCGAGCCAAGCCTGGGTGCTAACTACCGAACCCCCACCGGCTCTGCCCCCAGGCCTATCCCCCCACGTCCATGTCCAGGAGCCCTCCCACTGTCCTGGTCATCTGCGGCCCCGGCAATAATGGAGGCGATGGCCTGGTCTGTGCTCGACACCTCAAGCTCTTTGTGAGTACTTGGGCAGGGGCCGTGGGTCAGGCAAGAGCGTTCTAGGATGTGGGATCGAACCCCACCTTTCTTTTCCTTCCCTCCCAGGGCTACCAGCCAACCATCTACTACCCCAAAAGGTCCAACAAGCCACTCTTCACCGCGCTGGTGACCCAGTGCCAGAAAATGGACATCCCTTTCCTCAGCGACCTGCCCTTGGAGGTAGGAGCTCTGGTCCAGGACCCCCCCCCACACACACACACACACTTTCAGGTTGTTGTGCTTTTGTCTAGGAGTTTGGCTAAAACTCTCAGGGGGCAGGGAAGCTGCCTGAAAGATCTTACTTGAATCTAACTGGCACGAGACCCGTCTCCTTCCTTGTAAGGTGCACCCCAGGAGTCCCCTCTAGAACTTTCCTTCACTTGCAGCTCCCTGGTCTCTCTGGTCAACTCCTCAGCCCCAATATGCAGTCAACACATCCCTGGCCCCTCAGGAGCGGCAGTGACTGTTGCTCCCTAAACCGTTTCTGCAGACGTGGATTTAGGGGTAGGAAACTTGAGGACCCCCCTTTTTGGAAAGACACAAGCCACATTTCACAGGTGGAGAGACTGAGGTAGAGAGAGAGTAAGTTCTTTGTCCAGTCACAGGATCAGATGGGGGCAGAGCTGACACCAGAGCCCTGCCCTGTGGACACCATCTTGGGCTGCCCCGTGATGAGCTGGTACCTCAGAACAGATCACAAGTCTGCGCTCCGCTTGCCTAATCGGTGACCAACTCTCACTCACTGTAGGCCTCACAATGAATTCGCTGTACTTGGGTTGCTGTGCATGGTCTACTCTGTGGGGCAGCAGAGAGCCCTCTCCTGGTGACGGCAGTCTTGACCTCTTGTCCCTTCACAGCCCATGCTGATTGATGAGCTCTATGAGCTGGTCGTGGATGCCATCTTTGGCTTCAGCTTCAAAGGGGATGTTCGGGAGCCATTCCAGAGCATCCTGAAGGTCCTGGGTGGAGTCACTGTGCCCATTGCCAGCATCGACATTCCCTCAGGTACTGGGACCATGGGAATTGGGGGGGCAGGGGGACTTGCCCTCTTGAGGCAGGTACCTAGGAATCCTATTTAGACCAGGTCTAAAATACTTAAGACTGGAGGGGCAGGCCATGATATAGATCCCCTATCAAGACTGGGCAACAGACTTCAGGGCTCCCAGCCCTCAATACACATTAGCCCCATAGAGGGGCACTTCCTTATTCAGGAATCCAGACAGCTGATCACCCTTTGAGGATGAGGGTAAACAAAAGTGTGGAAGGAGACTAGAGCTCTCTAGTACTAGTCATGTGTCGTTCTCTTTCCAGGATGGGATGTGGAGAAGGGAAACGCAGAAGGGCTCCAGCCAGACTTGCTCATCTCCCTCACGGCCCCCAAGAAGTCTGCTGCCCACTTTACGGGTCGCTACCACTATCTGGGGGGCCGTTTTGTGCCGCCTGCTCTGGAAAAGAAGTATCAGTTGAACCTGCCCTCTTACCCAGACACTGAGTGTGTCTACCGTCTGCAGTGAGGGCAGGTGGGTGGGTGTGCCTCCCAATAAAGACGTAGTGCCTTGCCCAGACCTGTCATTTGGAGGCAATGAAAATTCCACTGCTAAGTGCTGAAATAGACAAGACATCCAAGCAAGGAATCGTTTTCCATACACAGTGATTCTTAACATGGGGTCACAGGTTGGGTGGGCCAGTTCTACCTAGTCTCTCAGGGCCACTGAGATGGAATTGACTCGATGGCAGTGAATTGGGTTTCTGGTTAATTCCAGACCTGCCCTGGAGCCCAAGTTAGGAATGGAAAGAGCAGGATAGATAAGGATGTTCTAGGAGCCCTGGCGGATATGTATTCAGTTACCTGATAAGAATGTTAGAAACTGGTATGTTTTTATGTAAAACTCAGAACATTTCAAATACGTATATTTTGAGCTTCTCTTTAAAAGTCTGTGTGTCAGCATTCAGGGATGGACTGGAGGCAGGGATGGCCCTTTAAAGGGTCTCTGCATTCCTGCTCTCTGGGATTGCAGTCCCTGTCCCTGAGCTACGTGGCTCCTGTAGGCATCCGACTTCATCATCTCTGGGTTAGAAGTACAAAAGGATCCACACCTGCTCCCTAACCTCAGCCGGTCTTGTCGGCAGCATGGTTGGTGTTCCAGAACTCGGTGCCCTCTGCGGGAGGGGATCCTTGTTGAAAGGCGTGCATTAGACCTCAGCCCACTCTGACCAGGCCGTCAGTCTCTCTCCTTCCGTTTCTTCTTTTTGGCCCTGTGGCCAGTGTTGCCTCCAGCTCTTTCCTTCTCTGGATGCTTCCTCTGAGCCCTGCTGCTGGCACTGCTGTGTGTCCTACTCTCTGTTTGCTCATCCTCAGCTCCCTCAGCCTCATCCCTCCCCTCCAAGACCTCCTCCTCTCCACACCCCCGTCTCTTCTTTCTTCTCTTGCAACTTGGGTCACTGCACGCTCTGTTTGCTGCCCCCCTGGTCCTCCCATCTGCAGAAGCTGCCTCCCCGCCATCCTCCGTGTTCCAGCCACCCTCCCCCTCTTCCTTCCCAAGCCGCTGCCTCCTCTTCTTCTTGCTTCTGCTGCAGGGGTCAGTGCATGCCATGCTCTCCCCCTCCTCTGCCCGGTCATCCACGGCAGCTTCCTTCCCTCCTCCATCAGAGATCCCCTCCTCTGGCCGCCGCTTCTTCTTCCTTCTCCTGAGGGGCTGCTCAGTTTCCTCTCGCTCCAGTTTTCCAGGGTTCCTCGCTTCTGCAGGCGCTGCCCCGCTCTCCTCAGAGACTCCCCGATGGTGCCGTTTCTTCTTGCGCTTCCTCACACTCGGTTCAGTCTGTTCTGGGTGCTCCCCTTCCCCGGGCCTTTCAGTGGATGTAACCTCTTCCTGCTGTTTCTTTTTCTTGTTTCGGGGGAGCTTGCTGTCACACTGTGGTTGAGGGGCCTCCTGGCCCTGGCCTCCTAGACGAGCTAGGAAGGCCTGCTCCTGGGCTTCCAGCCGAGCAAGCTTGGCCTTCATCGTGATCCCAAGACGGGCTGCCCTGAAAGAGACAGGGCCAAAGTCAGGCCCAGGAGACAGAGAAATGGGCCTTCTCCTGGGCACCGGGGTAGGGTGGGGACAGGCTTCATCTTCAGGCAGGAGGGGGCAGGTAGGAATGACTCCTTGGGGAGAAGAGAACTCAGGCCGTGGTGGCACAGGCTTCCTCCAGGTGGGCTCAGGAGGGGAGGGAAGCCAGCCTAAGGGGCTGTTCTTACTTGTGTGCTGTTCGCCCCTCGCAGGCCTGGAGCAGCATCTCATCAGTTACACTGGGGAGAGAGCAGGAGTTACACACAGAGCTGGAGAGAAGGCCGAACCTCTCCTTCCCTCTACAACAGTCCCTCAGCACGGAGCAGCTTCCACAATCACTGTTCAGGATTTGGTGGGGGGTTTGTTTTGTTTTTGATACAAAGACTCGTGCAAGAGAGTTCCACCCCCAAGAAGCTCAGGGCAAGCAGCAGACTTGGTCCTTTCCCCTGAGGTGTATGGGCATCTCCTCCCACACTCCCCAGCGCTATGTTAAGTCTCACATCTTGGGGCACTTGGGCCTCTGGCTGTCGTCATCACTGTAAGTCTCCATGTCCTTGTCTGGCTTCTCCCCGCTTGAAGTCAACGTAGCCGTCTAGAGAGAGGGGTCACGGGGTGGACAAGGGCCGCTCAACACCACTGTCAACCCTATTCCCTTAAATCTGCCAGCCCCCCACACTGCAGACCCACACAGCTACACCATCCTGCATGCTCCCACCTGGGCAGGGGTGCGCAGCAATTTCTGAGAGGGGGGGCAGCTCTGGAAGTGGGTAGTGACTAAGCTCTTAACGTCACGGGAGGGGCTCTGGGTCATCAGGTTTTGTGTGTGTGTGTGTATACACACACCGTCTCCACCCCAGTACCCATGTACATTTAACCAGTGAGGAGTAAAGAAGTACCTCCGTTTGACCTAGAGGCCAAGGGGCTGGGGGTGCAGAGCAGAGATGAGATGGGTCCAGCCCAAAGAGCTTCCACTGGCGGAGAAGCGTGTGGCAGAACATAGGCAAGAGGACGAGCTGCTTCTGGTGTCGGAGAGGTGCCTAGCTCCAGATTCAGGTAAGAGGTTCTGGAAGTAACATGCAGGAAAAGCTCGCTCTGGAGACGAGGGAGTTAGCAGGCAAAGGATAAGAAGATCCCAGACAGAAGGAATGGCATGTGGAAGGAAAAGTCTGATGGCGAACGCTTGATAAGGGTCCCGTCTGGCTTCAGTCAAGGCCCTGGAGGGAAGCGGCAGGAGAGACAGCTGAGAAGAGCACAGGGCCAGGGACAAGGCATGAATGGCCCCGTGGTCCCGTCTGCCACGCTGATGGTCGGGACTGGTCGTCATGCAGCCTAGATCAGAGAGGGGCCAAGGGCTCGATGGAGTCTGTGTTATAACTCGGGATACTGTCAGAGGATGCACTGGCTGGGTGGTGTGTGTTGCTAGAGGTGAGGAACCTTACAGAAATTAGCACAAGATGATGGCAAAAACCGGGGTGGGGGAAAAGATAGCAGCCGAGACACAGAGAAACAGAAGACGTAGTAGGTGACGTGTAAAGCCCCGGGCGTTTCACAGACGATCATTAAAGATTCGCTTCCTATTACACAGTGCAAGCAAAGCATTCGAGAAGCTGGATTAGTTGAAGAATGGCATCGTGATTGAAAGAAGGCTCACTGACAACCTGCGATATGCAGACGACAAGCTTGCTGACTGAAAGAGGGCTTGAAGCCCGTGCTGAAGAGCAAGGACTGCAGCCTTCAGGGTAGATTACAAATCAGCGTGAAGAGGACCCAAGTCCTCACAACTGGATCGAGAGCTCACATAATCGATGGAGAAAAGAAAACGTTGTCCAGGATTTCATTTTGCTTAGATCCGCAATTACTCCTCAAGGAAGCAGCAGTTAAGAGATCAAAGGGCGCCTTGCACTGAGCAAACCTGCTGCACACCGTATCTTTAAAGTGTTGAAAAGCCAAGATGTTACCTTGAGGACCAAGCCAGCCTTGTATGCATGTGCAAGTGGGACACTGAATAAGAAAACCCAGAGAAGAAATGATGCATCTGATTGGTGGTGCTGGCGAAGAATATTCAAAGCACCGTGGACTGCCAAAGGGACAAGCAAATCTGTCTTGGGAGAAGAACGGGCAGAGCGCCCTTGGAGGCCAGGATGGCAAGGTGTCGTCCACCTCACACACTTGGGATGTGTTAAGAGAGCCCAGTCCCTGGAGAAGGGCACCATGCTTCGTAAAGCAGAGGGGCAGCTCAAGCGAGGAGGACCCTCGGCAAGATGCACGGAGACTGGCGGCTCCAGTGGGACAACTGTGAGGATGGCTTCTGTTGTCCACATCACCGTGAGTTGGAATCAGCTCGATGGCACCTACCAGCAGGGAAGGGGAACCTCCCCCCGGCCTCTGTACCTTCACAAACTTCTGATACAGCAAATTGGGCTTGGGGCGACTCTGCCGGGCAGTCTCCTTAGAAAGGCGCTTTATCTGAACTCCATCCTGTGGGAACGTGCCCATGAGTGGATGGGTGGCATGCCACGTCTCCACCATCACCCCAGACCCCCAGGCCCTTGTGCTTCCTGGACCCGTCTCTATCAGAGTCACTGACCTGCCCAGACTCCACCACTAAGCTGGCGGCCGTCGTGTTGAAGAGCTCATTCCACCAGTGGTTTGTGAAGTCCTTGGCGGGGTCATGTCCCACCTGCCAGGGAAGGAAATGGACGAGGGGCTGCCCCGTCTGCCCTCCCCTCGAGGGTTGCCATCTCCCATCCCCGCTGGCTTCCCTGTCTCACCCCATGAGTATCCTGCTTCAGGGTCACCCTGATGGCCTGGGTGATGCCATTCTCCTTCCGGCCCAGACCTTTGCCTGTAGAACACAGTGAGACTTGGTTCACCCTGCTGCTGCCCCAAGCCCTCATAAGGCACGCCCCCCCAGCTCCCCACCCCACCTGCCACTCCTTGCTGTTCTACACACACACTCCACCCCTCCCGGAAGCAATCTTAGTTCCATTCCTTTTAGCACCACATCATGCGGCACACCCCCTTTTTCTTTCTCGTTACTTAAGTCAAATTTCTCCCATGCTTCCTATTTCTGGAAAAGTCAGAAAATGTCTTCTGCAAGCTTCTTAAACTAGCTTCTCCTCCTGCTAACTGAATGGTCTTTAGGGGCCCTGAGTGCCTGGGCAGCATGAGCAGAGTCGAGGGTGTGGAGGCCGGGGCACCTGGGGGGTCCCTGAGTGCCTGACCAGCTGCCCGCCCTGGGCAGAATGAGCAGAGTCGAGGGTGTGGAGGCCGGGGCACCTGGGGGGTCCCTGAGTGCCTGACCAGCTGCCCGCCCTGGGCAGAATGAGCAGAGTCGAGGGTGTGGAGGCCGGGGCACCTGGGGGGTCCCTGAGTGCCTGACCAGCTGCCCGCCCTGGGCAGAATGAGCAGAGTCGAGGGTGTGGAGGCCGGGGCACCTGGGGGGTCCCTGAGTGCCTGACCAGCTGCCCGCCCTGGGCAGAATGAGCAGAGTCGAGGGTGTGGAGGCCGGGGCACCTGGAGTCCACCCGTGCTTCAGCAGCTGCTCCTCAGCAAACTTCATCCCGCGGCTCTTGACTTCTGGGGTGACACTCATGGTGAGCTGAAGGGCTCTGTCCTTAGGTCCTCACCAGGGCGGAAGTCACAATGATCCCTTTAAGAGGAAAGGAGAAGGTACTAAAATCACCCACCAACTGCATCTTGCTGCTCTTATACAAGTTCTCTCATGAGCCCTGAGGAGGCAGTGGGAGGAGAGGGTCAGTGATCCTGTCTTGTGGGGTACCAGCCCCCACAGTTGAATGGGCCCAAGGGGTGGCTGTGTAATTGAGGGTAAAATAGACATCAGACAAGATACAGCAGGCAATTGCTCACCTCCGGAACCATCATGACTTCAGCAGCCAGATCCTCACAAGGAGAGAGAATATATTCCCAACCAAGACATATACATTCAGGAGGCATGCAAGCCCCCCAATCACAGGTAACCACATACAAAGTGGGCTGTACCCTAACCCTAAGGGTCCCTGAGCACATTGGAGGAGTAACCTAACACCAGTGTCTGGAGGCAGGTAAAGGGGAGCGGCTGTCCTCAGCCTAGTGAGCCATAGCACAGGTCGGCTCCTATAGCTAAAGCTGCCGGCTACATAGCCATCAGCCATGAGCTTGTAAGAGGTAACGTTAAGGTAGCATTATGATGGGAGGAGATAATGAGGAACAATATTAATTATGAGAATGTGATTGGGACTCACCTCCAACTTACAAGGGTGAAGGCCTCCCTCTACCCCAGAACCCCAGGCTGCCAGGCTCCTTGATCTATGAGACTACAGGGTAGTATGCACTCTCTTCCCGTTCTCTGCTCCCCACACTGCCTGATCACAGGGAAGCCAACATCTACACAGCACGTTCAGAAGGGCTGATGTGTAGAACAACACCTAGCTAGACGGGAGGGCACCACATGCCAAACAGGGCTTGACACTGGATTATCTTATCTCATCTTCCCAGTCTACTACTGAGGTACCTGCTCATCTAAATTATGGGAGGAGATGGACTGCTAACTGCAAGGTCAGCAGCTCAACGCCCCCCCCCCCCCCAAGCTGCTCTTGGCGACAAAGTCGGTTTGTCGTTTGATAATGCTAACAGGTGGCCTACACATACTGTCATATGCCTCATTTAACCCTGGCAGCTCTGTAAGAGGCAAAGCATCCCTATTTGTAGTTCGAGGACCCAAGGCCTGGGGTTCCTGCCTGGGATTATAGTTAGTAGGGGATGAAGCCAGAGTGTGAGCTCAGGTGCCTGACTACAGTTGGTCCTCTCTCTCCTACATCACCAACGAGCTGCCTTTCTTTCCTGTCACACAGTGTTCCTTTTAGATGCAGTGCGACACCCAACAAATACCAAATTTGCCTCCAAAACAGTTAAGATGGCACAGAACATTAAAAACTAAAGACTAGTCATGTTGACAACTCACTACATTAAATTGTACTAAGATCTATAGGCAGTTCCTATATAACAGTATAACAGGAAATAAAGCTGGTTAGTGAGCAGCACTGGAATAATTCTTAGCTCCCATAGTAACAACTTTCATTTGAGTTTAATACGGTCTCACAGTAGATTTGGAAGGAAAAAAAATCACAAATATTATATATTAAGTTTACTCCTAAATATTATATATTAAGTTTAAAAATGGTCACCGATCTAAGGCCAGTAAGTGGGACATTCAGGATGACTGTTTGCACATTTCTACTGTGCAGGTCAATACTTGAAGACCTAACATAATAGTCCCAACAGAAAAGTGTCCACTGAAGAAATAACCTTATCTTGCCTCTGGATACTGTTGAGAAGACAGACTCAAATATGGCATCCTTTAAAACCACCTGCCATCTAGTTAATTATGACACACAGCAACCCTCTATGGAGTGTCCAAGGCTGTAAACATTTTAAAAATCGTATTGGGGGCTCTTACAGCTCTTATCACCATCCATCCATCCACCCACTGTGTCAAGCACATTTGTACATAGGTTGCCGTGATTTTCAAACACTGTTTCTACTTGAGCCCTTGGTATCAGCTCATTTCCCCTACCCTCCCTCAGCGGTAAAACATAAAAAGCAAATAGCCTCTACGTCCCCCTGGGAGCAGGTGGTTTTAAGTACCGACCATAGAGTTAGCCCAACACTGGGCGGGTCACCAGGACTCCTAGAGGCCTTTACATCTCAAAACTCAGCCTTCTCTCAGGTTTCAATATGGGTAAAACAATTATCTCTAACTCTTGTTCTCCAATGCCAGTCAGCCTGTAACTAATAACTTCGTAACGATCGTCTCAGTTAACCCTCCCAGCAACCTAAGTATTACTGGCCATAATTTACACTCGAAGAAACAAGCATAAGGAGGTTCAGTTGCTCGAATACAGTACAACCGTTGACATCCCAAAGCCGTGTCAGCGCCAGAAATCTCAATTTCTTTTCCACTGAACTGAACGATAAAAAAGTGGCAATGCCTGAACCTTCTGAAAGGCAAGAAATTGGGAAAACTGGAAAAGCGGTGCATCTCCTTGAGGTTCCGGTATCACTAGCTAGCAACGAGTAGATCCGGGACTGCTGTTCTTACTCGATTTCGGCTCTTAGAGCTCCTGGTGCTTGCTACCATACCGACCCGTGGTCTCAGAAACTCAAATCTGTAGCCCCCAAAGCCAGAGACGGGCTCTCCATCCGAACCGTAGGGTACCACATGCAACGCCCGGAATCGACATACGTTCAATCGGACTCGTGGCCCTGAATGACACGGAGTAAGAGCCACTTTAGGGGGTGACTATGCGCTACAGACCGGACAAGGTTCAACCCTGCGCGCCGCAGTCCTTACAGGCTGCGAGGGCACTGCGAGCCCCAGGCGTCCGTCCTTCTCCCGGGAGCCTGAGCTTTCTGGAGGAGGCCCGCCGGCTGCCCCGGCCTCCTTCCCCTTCCGGCCCACATCGCAGTCCTCCGCACACGACGGGGCTCCAGCACCCGCCCCACTTCACCCCCGCCCCGGGACCGAGGCCACTCGGAGGCCGGGCGCCCTTACCGTCCCCGCGTGCCATCAGGGCCCGGCCAGACGCGCGCGCCGCCGCCTTCCGGGAAGTGCTCTCTCGGCACGTCTAGGCCGTCGGAACCATAGAGACGTCCGGTGGGCCAATCGGAGTGAGCCAATGGGTCCTCCGGAGCCGGTTTGGAGGCCTGGTGGCCTGGTGGCTTGGATGGTTGCCACAGCCCCCGGGCGCGCGCGCGCGCGTCTCGTTTACTGGGGGACCGTGTGCTGCTTTCCTCCTGCAGGACTTTTCTGCCCCGCCGGGCTTTGGCGGAGCGCCGGGAACTGCTTTCGGGGCACAGGGAGGAGGAAAGGAAACCACGGGCGCCCGCCGAGAGAGCCGAGAGAGGACGTGGAGCCGCTGGAAGTCGCGGCCCCGGGAACAGCGATGGATAGCCGCCGAGTCCGCGTGACTCACAGCGGCGCTGCACGGCCTGCCGGGGCGGCCCTGCAGGCTCTCGTGCCTTCATCGCGATCGATCGTTGTTCCCTGTGAGCCATGTTGTAGCGACTGTGCCAGTCCATTCCGTCAAGGGCCCTTTGCCAAGCACGGTGCCTTTCTCCAGGGACTGGTCTTTCCTAAGTAAATGTCCAGAGTACGGGAGGCGATGGTTCACGATGCCCACTTCCAAGGAGCAGTCTGGTTGTACTTCGTCCAAGACGGATTCGCTGGCTCTTGTGGCAGCCCGCAGGGCTTCCAGTTCCATTTGAGGAGATTCACCAGACGCGTCTGGACGCACCGCGGTCGGTCGCTGCGCCAGGACCTGGACCTTTGGCATTGGGAATCCAAAGATGCCTAAACAAGAGCACCGGTCTAGCCTGGGAAGGTGCAAGAAGGTGGTTTGGGGCGTGGAGAGAGATACACGATCCCCGAATGAATGCCACGCTCAGCAGTTTGGAACTTGCCTTGTAGATATGAGGATCGATTAAGCAGGAAAGGACGAAAATATTACCCAAAAAAACAGCAAGAGGGGTTACACCTGTTCAGGCTACTCCTGGGCTTCCCTCACCCTTCACAAGCAGTGCCCAGGAACTAAATTCCAAACAGGTCTCTCTTTGACCTTGTCCCGGATCACAGCTTCCCTTCACTTAGTGTCCCCTAGAAACTTCCACAGGGAAATTTGCCATAGCGCAATAACGGTTCTTATACAACTCAGTATGTCATATCTCCTAGTCCTCTTAAGATTTTATCCATAAAATTGATGTTGCGCTTAAAATATTACTACATGGGGACAATACAACGGATCCTAGTTACATTTTAGACGCAGCAGGCTTATGGGATGTTTCAAACTGGTGCTCAGGCTGAATTCAGTAGAGGAACGTTCTGTGAGCTGAGTCATTTTCCCATGCTGTCACTAATTGTGTGACTTATCTTACCCGACAGGATCCATGCCCTCATTTATGAAATTAAGGGATCAGTCTGGTTCCGTTATTTTGCAAACTTGGTTTCATTGTGGCGTCTCTGGAGCCACTGAGAAAATGTCATAGACAGGACTTCAATTCCTATAGCCCCTCTGCCACCTGGTCAACCCACCCCCCAAGCCATCTGCCAGTTCTATCAGTTTATATTACTACTGCTCAGTTTATACCATCTACTACTCCTATCAATGTAGACCTTATAACATTAGAATGTGTTTGTATATGGTGTGGTCATAGGAGAGAGTTCAAAACGAAATGGAGTTACCTCAAGGACACTTCCCAGCCCATAGTTCCTGGGTGGCACACTGTGCAGACCTCTGTGAAAACTAGGTGGCTGGAGCCTTTGGCCTCAGACACTGAGCTTTCTGTTCTGCTGGACCTAGTCATTTAACAAACATTTATTAAGGGTTTCCTACAGACTAGAGATTAAAAACAAGCAAAGCAACCCTAAACTCACTGCCATTGAGTTGATTCTGCCACATAGTGACCCTGTAAGACAGGGTAGAGGTGCCCCTGGTGAGTTTCCAAGACTATAACTGTTTGTTGAAATGAAAGGTCTTTTCCCCACAAGAGCATTTGGGGGTTTTGGATGGCTAACCTTACAGATAGCAACCTAACATGGAGCCATTATGCTATAAACAAATCTCCAGCCCTGGTCCTGCCTAAAGCCTAAAATACCCACTTTCATAATTGTCTGAAAGTTGGGACCAGCCCGGTTGAGTGTCCCCTGGCTGATGGGTGGATGAACAAGGGGCTGTGTAGACACACAGTGGACTACTATGCAGCCCTCAAAAGCAATGAAGTGCCGATAGCTGCTCCAACACAGATCAACAGGATGCTAAGTGAAACCTCATACGAAGTAAAAGAAGCCAACTGCACAAGGCCACCTATGGAGTGGTTCCTTTGTAGATGCTGTCCGAAATAGGCAGGCCGATAAAGACCAGGAGCAGATCAGTGATGGTTAAGGGCTGTGGGAGGGGAGGACAAGATTTGGTCTCTTTATGGGCCTGCCGTGTAGGGGATTCCTTTTTTGGGTGGTGAGAATGTTCTGGAATTAGAAGTTGTAGCAGTACACCTTCACAAAAATAAAACCACTGAATGGTACACTTCACGAGTTACCTGTCTATATTTAAAAGTCCACAGGTAACCCTGAAAGAACAGCACATTCTCACCACCCCAGAGATGAGAAGTGTTGTTCCCTTTCTTTAACCTTTGCCCCTTGATTATGCAATGTCTACTAAATTAAAACAGATCATCTAATTAACAGTGAATTTAAGAACAGCAGACGGAGACAGACCGGAGCTCCTCAGGGCAGACGACCCTAGCACAGGGGGGAGGAGAATGGCATCGTTCAGAGAACCCTCCATAGGAAGGGACTGTGGCCTCTGGCGTCACTACCACTTAGGTTTCTCTCAAACTTCTGGCAGTAAAATGAAATCCTCAAACGGAGGTACTAAGTTGAGGTTTCTCTTCCTGGGTTTAGATCCTTGTGCAGTGTTAGGCAAATCATACTACCAGCAAGGCTCTGTGCTTCATAAACTAGTCCGTCCCGTCCAGCAGTGGGACTCAAATAATGTAACAGACTGTTTGCTGCCTTCTTGACAGTTCCGAGCATAAAAAAAGATAAATTGTAAGGTAGTTTATTATTTTTTATACCCAATAAATAAGAAATACTTAAATACAAAAGAGGTACACAAAACTAGATTGTTGTGAGTTTGGAAATATTAATGAAAATATTTTATAATACTAGACAAAAAACAAAAATGATTGAAGATATTTCCATATTGCTTCTTGATTGGTGTTCTCATCCTCACTTGCAATATTCAATTTTTTTTTTAACATTCTTTTTTTTATAAAAAGATCATTTTATTGGGGGTTCTTACAGTTCTTAGAATAATACAGACATCAGTGGTATGAAACATATTGCTACATATGTTGCCATCATTCTCTATTTATTTATTTTAATCATTTTGTTGGGGGCTCTTACAGCACTTTTTTTATCATTTTATTGGGGCTCGTACAATTCTTATCACAATCCATAAATGCATGCATTGTGTCAAGCACATTTGTATATTTGTTGCCATCATCATTCTCAAAACATTTGCTTTCTACTTGAGCCCTTAACACCAACTCCTCATTTCCCCCTCCCTCCACACTCCCCCCTGCCTCATGAACCCTTGATAATTTATAAATTATTATTTGGTCATATCTTACACTGTCCAATGTCTCCCTTTGCCCACTTTTCTGTTGTCCATCCCCAGGGAGGAGGTTATAAGTAGATTCTTGTAATTGGTTCCCCTTTCCACCCCACCTTCCCTCCACCCTCCAGATATCGCCACTCTCACCACTGGTCCC
>NW_022111325.1:3232294-3239752 GCF_000313985.2 Echinops telfairi
TTTACCTCCTAGTTCTTTCCTCTATTTCCTTTTACTTTCCTCTTGTCCTACTATCATGCTCAGCCTTCATTTGGGTTTCAGTAATTTCTCTCAATGACATTGCCCTTACCAGGCCTCTCATACTCTCCTTGACACTAATTTTGGATCACTTGTTGATCCCTTGTCCCTGGGTTGGTCAACACCACCTCCTTACCCCCACCTCCCCTTCTCCCATGTCTCCCAGGAACCATCGGTTGGTCCCATTGTTTTCTCTTCCAGACTGTTCATCCAGCCTGTCTTATCTAGATAGATCTGCAGAGATAAGAATATGCACCAAAAAACAAGGCCTAGCAAGACAAAGCGACAAAAGAGAACAGCAATGACAACAAAAAAGAAAACCAATGACCCATAAAAGAATACATTAATTTTAAAAATTTTAAGAAGAAAAACCTGTAAATAGATCAAGGTCTGATTTTTGACCTCTAGGCATGGCCTCCAGTCAAGTCCGATGGAGTGACATGCTCTGGCCCCCAAGTCTATCCTTTGTACTCCCTTGGGAGCTCCCTGCTCTGCACCCCCTGTTGCTCTGCCCCACACCTTTAGTGTTTTGCCTAGGTGTCGCAGGGTCAGTCCAGGCCAATCCTGCTACTGAGTCTCCAGTGTTGCCCCTATAGGGCTATGGGTCAGTGAGGGACGTTGTGTCTTATAGCGGAATCAGCCGTATGGTCCACTCTGTGCATTGGCTGTTAGGAGCAGGGATATCATCTTCCAGGCCTGGTGGGCCAGGTTGTGCTCCACTCTCTCTTTCTCCCCCTTCATTTGCTCTCATCAGACATGCCCCTCTCCCCTAGCTGCAGCTTCAGTGCCGTCCTCTAAAGTAAATTCTTCTGTGGGGAGGGAGGGTTGTCCACTAGCTGGTATGGGGGCCAAGGTGGGCTCTTACAGCTCTTATCACAATCCATCCATTGTGTCAAGCACATTTGTACATATGTTGCCATCATTGTTTTCAAAATGTTTTCTTTCTACTTGAGCCCTTGGTATCGGCTCCTCTTTATTTCCTCCCCACCCCCACCCTCGTGACCCCTTGATAAATTATAAATTATTATTAGTTTCATATCTTACGCTGATCACTGTCTCCCCATTCTCCGCTTTTATGCATGCCTCATTGGCTGGGTGATTTCTCCTTCTCCATCCTCTCGCTGTGGGAGAAGGACCCCTCCTTTAGAGGCAGGCCAGTGAGACCACACTCATCGTGTTTGCTAGATTAGAAGCGGTTAGGCTGTGTCTCTCCTCTGAACATATGGTGTTCATCTCTGGAAAACCCCTTTACAGCAGTTGTGCTGACAATATCTTTAGCTCTTTGCACACCTTCAGGAATCTCATCATTCATCCACAGTATCTCGTGGGAGTTTCAGACGTGGACAGCGCTCAAATGAACAGCCTGGTGCCACCCTCTGTGTGTTTGGCACTCTCTCTCTCTCTTTTTCATTATTTCTCCCCGAAGGGAGTGCACCGTTCCTGGAGGTACTGCAATACCAGGTCGATGCGTGGAGTGGACGGAGCAAGCTCCTATTCCACCTCCTAAGTCCAAAAATCCACTTAATATACTGTCCTCAGATAGAGGAGGGATCAGATATTACCCTGATAACAACAGATACTACATCTGATCTTAGCCCAAAGGCCGAGGAGATTGGAACTCTGTCTCTTTATGTTATGTTGGTTTACTGAGGTAACAGGTACAGGGAATAAAGTATAATCGTTCATCAAAGGATAGCGAGTTGTATGAAATGAATAAATGAATCTTACAAGCATAGTTCTGTCTAATGTTTTATTTTATGTTTTCATCTCATGTCTTATCCCTATGGATCGAATGAACATCACTCCGGGCGCTTGGCATACACAGATCAATGTTAAAAACGAGTAAGGAAAACAACAACAACAACGAATAAGGAATGTGAATTTGTGATGTCCACATCGGGTGGCTGAGAGAGAACCCTGATTATAGGTGCCATGTTAACAACTGGTGCGCTGGTTCTGCCAGCCAGGTGGGCACCGGCGGAGTCCCACCGCCATCCCCGCTCTGTGCTCCGTCTGTGTGGAAGAAAGAAGCCGTGACAGACAGGACGATGGAAACACAGAGTGATGGAAATGTAGGCTCGTGGCGACCCTCTGTCCACAGAGTGGAACTGCACCACCGGTGCATCTTGACGGGAACAGAGAGCCTCGCGTGTCTCGAGAGGCGCGGCTGGTGGGGTCGAGCTGCCGACCTTGCAGCTCGCAGCCCAACGCATAACCCACGCCGCCGCCAGGTCTCCTTCATCCTCGGCCCGCGCAAGTTCTCATTTTTTAACTTCCTGAAAAGTTGGAGTCTACGGACATACAAACTTACCGTAATCTGTGGTGTATCGTGGTGTACTGTTTTTAAAACAAAGCAAAACAAAACATGTTCGCAAACTGTCATATTTGGCCATCACCACGACCCCCTAAACGACTGGGGTCCGGATCAGCTGGAATGGAGAGCAACCGTTTGGACTGGTGGGGTTGTAAGTACGGAATCCTTCCGTGGCTGCGGGCTCCCCTGCTAACCAAAGGTTGGCGGGCTGAGCTCACCCTGAGCCCCCTGGCAAGAAATCCCTAGTGATCTGCTCCTGGCCCGCTGGGGGGTGGGTCATGAGTCGGAGTTGCTTCTCAGCGAGGGTTGATGGTTCCAGGGGAGTGACCTGCAGACTGAGCAGGCATGGGGCACACAGGGACCTCAGCACTGGGACCTCTCCGGCACGCAGTGCAGTCTAGTGTGGCTTCAGTGGACACACGCGCGCGTCTCTCTTTGACATCACTGCCACCTGGCCCTGGCACCTCCTCTTTGGAAGGGTCTAAAAGTCTCAGGGTGCCAGTAAGCGCTGCTTACAGTGTGAGTGGACAGACAGAAGGCAGGGAAGAAGGGAGGGTGTGAGAGGGCCGGTCCTCTTTGATTTGTGGTTCTCACTGCCGCTTCCAGAGGTGTCCTAAAGTCCCAGGAGGGCGGTAAAGGAGCACACACTTATTTGGGTTGCTTGAAAAGATATCATTTTAAAATGAAATATATCCAGAAAATCCCATGAAAGCACTGTGGGGGAAATCTCTTAAAGGGACAGCATGAAGACACCAGAGCCTGTCGGTGTAGAGGTGGAAAGACGGCCAGGCTATAAGGAACACCAGGTAGGAGTCTCAGGGCTCTTCTTGCTCTTGGCTTAGGTGCCACAAATAAGAAAAAAGCTCTGAGAAATTGGGACTCCCTCCTACAATAGGAAAGCTTGGCTAAGCTCACAAAAAAGCAAAAGTCTGAAGGGCTTGTTGACCCTGAAGGATATCCCAGCATATGGAGGGCTCTGCTCAAGCACCTTCATCTCTCAGCATCCTCAATCTTGGACACCTGGTGAAGCCCAGCAGAGCTCCGGCAACAACTAGAACGCCAGTGTCTGTCCGATAAAGCAGTCTTATGGCTCCACCTGCTGGACTTCTCTCTTATTGCATGTCAACATTTAAATCAGGCTTGAAGAAACAAACGTGTTTGTGTGTGTGCCGCCAGGAGCCCTGGTTGCATAGTGCATTGGGCTGCTAACTGCAAAGTCAGCAGTTTGAAACCATCAGCCACTCTGCAGGAGAAAGATTGGGCTTTCTACTCCTGTAGAATTACACTCTCAGAAACTCACAGGGGCAATTCTACTCTGCAGGGTCCTCAGAGTCGAATCGACTAGTGAGTTTGGCTGGTTAGTGCATATGCACATAGACACCTTGAAGTTGGGAAGGATAGACAATAAGACGTTAAAGGTGATTTTCTCTATGTGGTGAAATTAAGGGGGACTTTCATTTGTTACTGTCCATGTTTATAAATGAGTAACAAGTGTGTCATGAGATAATCAGTAAAAAGAGTGATAAAAGTTGGTTGCAACTGTAAGCAAGGACTGTTCTCATGTTTATTCTGGTATGTTGATGGTCTGACTTTTGCATTGAAATTGTTGAGATTTCTGGAATTTATTTTAACTTAAGAAAAGATTCTACAGGCAAAATATTGAATGAGTTCTTAAAAAAAAAAAGCAAAAAAAATAAATATATTGAATGATGCAGGGAGCATCAAGAGAAGAGAGCAAGAAGACAGAGTCACTGCAGCACGAAGAACTGGTCAACCGCCCACCGTTGGTGGTAGCAGATGAGCAAGAACCAGTGGTGCTGTGGAAGAACTCAAGCTGCACTGAAGGCCTTAGCCCAACACCCGGTGAAATGTTTCAGCAAGCTGATGAAGCTCTGGAAGCTTTAGTCTGTGCCAGGAGATGTGGGAGGCAGCTACCCGACCAACTGACTGGAAGAGAAACTTATTTGTGCCCATTCCAAAAAAAGGTGACCCAACAGAATGCTCAAAGAATCGAGTGATATCCTTCATATCCCACAAGTAAATTCCCCGCCCCCCTTAAGATCATCCAACAAGAACAACAACAAAGGATCATCCAACAACAAATACAGCAGTACGTTGGCAGGGAGCTGTCAGAGGCTCAGGCTGGATTCAGAAGAGGATGTGGAACAAGGGGTATCACTGCTGATGTCAGATGGATCATGGCTCAAAGCAGAGAAGACCAGAAAGATGTTTGCTTGTGTTTCGTAGACTATGCAGAGGCATTCGATGGCGTGGCCAGTAACAGAGTGTGGATCACCTTGGGAAGAATGGACATTCTGGAGCACTTCATTGTGCTCCTGTGGAACCTGTCCCTGGATCAAGAGGCAGTTGGGTGAACAGAACAAGGAATACTGCATGGTTTAAAATCAAGAAAGGTGTGTGTCAGGCTTTTATCCTCTCACCATACTTGTTCAATCAATTTGCTGAGCAAATCGTCAGAGAAGCTGGGTTTTTTGAAGAAGAGTGCAGCTTCAGGGTTGGAGGAAGGCTGATCAACCTGTGGTATGCAGAGGACACAGCTTGCTTGCTGAAAGTGAGGAGAAGGGGAAGATCGGAGACTTGCTGATGAAGATCGGAGACTGCAGCCTTCAGTGTGGCTTGGAATTCAATGTAAGGACGACCCAAGTCCTCAATAGGTGGACCAATAGGGAGCATCATGATAAATGGAGGTTGAAGTCGTCAAGGGTTTTGTCTTACTTGGATCCACAATCAATGCTCATGGAAGCAGCAGCCAAGAGATCAAAAGACATCTCGCATTAGGTGAATCTGTTGCACAAGACCTCTTTAGAGTGTTGCAGAGTGAGGATGTTACTTGAGGATGAAGGTGTGCCTGACCCAGCGTGCTATTCTCCGTTGCCTCATGTGCCTGTGGAAGTTGGACACTGACAAAGGAAGACCGTGGAAGAATCGATGCTTTGGGATTGTGGTACAGGAGAAGAACACGGAAACGCCCATGGACCGTGAACAGGACAAACCAATCTGTATCGCAAGAAGTGCAGCCAGAGTGCTCCTTAGAGGCAAGGATGGCAAGACTTTGTCTGTCGTGTTTGGTCAGGTGGAGGGGTGGCGAGTAGAGGAAGGCCCTGGACGAGAGGGATTGGCCCAGTGGCTGCATCCCTGAGCTCAGGCTCGGGAACAGTGGTGAGGATGCCGCAGGGCCGTTCAGCGCTTCCTTCTGCTGTGAGTCAGAGCCCACCTGATGGGCCTAACAACAACACACGAGTCAGACGCCCGGTGAGTTAAATGTTGGGTGGTGAGCTGAGAAGCTGACCGTGTGAGCCCTTCAGCCGCCTCTCCGGAGAAAGATGAGGAGCCTGTTTCTGGGGGGAGTTACAGCCTCAGAAACCCGATGGAGCAATTCGACTCTACAATGGTTCCACCCTGCCCTTATCGGGTCCCTGTGAGTAGAAATGGACTGGATAGCAGTGAGGGTGGGGGTGTTGTTTTTTAAGGAGTGAGTATGGGTTCAACATCTCCTGCTCCCTAAGTTAACTTCTTTTTTTTTTTTCTCCCTACGTTAACTTCTTTTCCCAGCCTCTAGCATCCTAACTATCCACCCATCCATATCTCATTCAATTATGCCACAACCACTCACTGGAATACCATGAGGACATGGGGGGGGAAAGATAAAGATAAGGGACCTTTAGATCATGAACTGATAGGAAACAAAACCAGTGAAGCCTATATGTGCCTATATCCAGAGAGGCTTGTATCACGGAAACGGCTCATAAAATTATAGAAGCAGGCAAGTTCCAAATCTGTGCTTCAGATGTCAGGCTGGTGGCTTCTCCTGACTCACATAACTGAAAGGGCTTATGAACCCAAGACAGGCAGGACAGACTGCAGGCTTCTGACTGTAGAGGTGAAGGAATCCAAGGTCAGCAGATTTAGACCTAGCAGAAAACAAGCGAGCTTTCCCACAGTGTCCACTTATATGGGAAGCAGGCCACGCCCTCAAGGAGATCTCATCCTGGGAAGATTCCAATGTCTTAATTGCCAAGCCACTGAGAATCCTGACCCAACCAAGTTGCCATCAAACCTGAACCCTCACAGTCAGCTACTCACACATATTACTAGATGAAAAAAAGCAAGGTAGGGAACCGTGTATATAACCTGATCTCCATTAAGTTCGTAGAAATAATTTATGGATGATAGGTGTTTCCAGTTATCTGCATTCTTGTAGATGTTTGAAAACCATCTGGATACAGAAGCAGCTCAACTATGGTCACTGTCCCAGGGGACGGAGAGAAGGAGGAGGGGCCATTTTATGTGCACCTTATTCTTTCTGTAGTGGCTGCATTTTGTTTACGTGCATGTTTTTATTCTCGCTTTGACATTAATAAAAATAATTTATCATTGACCTTCATCAGTGTGTAGGTTTTTACATCCTTGGGAACATTCCATGGAGTCTTAATAGATAGAGTCTTATATTGATAGATTAAAATCTATCAATATATCTGTTTCGACTGACTCTATTCCCTCAAACACTTCCTCTTTCACCAGGAACAGGAGCTAAAATGTACTGAGCAATCGACGAGCTGGGCGAAATGCATCTGAGTGTGGCCGCAGCTGTGGTGCAGGGCAACCTCGGTCTCGATGACCCTGAAGTTAGTGCCGTCCTGGCAGCGTCTCACGCTCAGACACTGAAGAGTCCCAGAGCCTCTGGAACATGCCTACGATGTAATTCTGCCCTTGGTTACTCTTGCAGAAACTGGGGTGTGTGTGCACGTTTTTATGCAGGAACGTATCCTTGGTGCCTGGTGAGTGCCAGGAAGTCCTGGCTGGTGTGAATTGTTCATGTGCTCAGCTGCATCAAGGTTGGAGGTTCAAGTCTACTGAGATGTGCAGTGGAAGAAAGTCCTGGCAATCCACTTCCCCAAAATTACTCCTTGAAAACCCTATGATCTACATATAACCTCTTCCCTGGGGGGTGGACAACAGAAAAGTGGGTGAAGGGAGATGTCGGACAGTGTAAGATATGACAAAATAATAATAAGATGTCGGACAGTGTAAGATATGACAAAATAATAATAATTTATAAATTATCA
>NW_022111325.1:3241781-3246585 GCF_000313985.2 Echinops telfairi
CAATTCTACCTTACAAATCCGGCTAGACCAGAGCATGTACATTGGTACAGATAAGAGCTGGAAACACAGGGAATCCAGGACAGATAAATCCCTTAAGACCAATAATGAGAGTAGCCATACCAGGAGGGTTAGGGGAAGGTGGGGGGGAAAGGGGGAACCGATCACAATGATCGATATATAACCCCCTCCCAGGGGGATGGACAACAGGAAAGTAGTGGAGGGAAAAGCAGTCAGTGTAAGACATGAAAAAAATAATAATTTATAAATTATCAAGGGTTCAGAAGGGCGGGGGAAGGGGGAAAATCAACTGCTACCAAGGGCTCAAGTAGAAAGAAAATGCTTTGAAAATGATGATGACAACATATGTACAAATGTGCTTGACACGATGGATGGATGGATGGATGGATGGATGGATGGATGGATTGTGATAAGAGCTGTATGAGCCCCCAATAAAATGATTAAAAATAAATAAATTTTGGTTAAAACAGAAAGAAAGACAGAAAGACCATGCTGGTTCACAAAGGGTGGTGAAGAAACCAGCTGGTGCTGGCTATTGGCAGGAGTATCTGCTGGGGTCTTAAAGGCTTGTCTCCAAACAAGCAACCATCTAAGTGAGGCATCAACCACGTCTACATGGAAGAAACACATCGGCCTGTGTGGGATTATAAATAATAACAGGCAAGTTCAGAGGAAGGAATGGTATCTGAGCTTCAGTTCTGAACACCGAGTTGGCAGGAGGTTAAGGAATCCAGTGGAAACCCCAAACCCCTTGGCAGAGACCCCGAGGATGAAGCCTCTGATCACAGTCCAAGGATCCGAAGAGCCAGGCTGCCCGGCAGAGGGCATTGTAAAGTCAGTCATGGCAGATGCAGTGAGGTTTTTAAAAAATACTTCCTTATCCGTTGATCTTCCTTTTGGCCCCTTTAAAATTTGTTCCAGTTTTAATATGTTCTCCTTTTTTTCAATTTACCCCCTATTTTATTTTGTCGTGTTTTTGTTTTGCTTTACTTTGCCCTTGATTCTGTTTTGGACATTTTTCCCGGTGTATAAAATCCAGGATAGGCAAATCACAGTCAACCACTAGATTCCTAATTCTCTAGGGACCTGCCAGGGGCGATCGGAGGGAAATTGGGGAGGAACCACAGCAGCTGCCAGAAAGAAGAAAATGTCCTAAAATCGATTGTGGTGGTGATTGCGCAACTCTTTTCAAGAGGATTGAACGATTGAATTACAGGACATGTGGATTAGACGCCAATTAAAAGAGGCCAATTAAAAACCAACAATGCCAGTTCAGTGCCCAGAAGCTCCAGATGGAAAGTGAGCTCCGTGAACTAGCAGCTTGGCTCTTCCCGTCTGGCCCTTTCTCCGTGTATCTCCCAAGGGTTCTTTCCGCACGGATGAGAGTCCCAGGCAAACTCAGCCTCTCCGCGGTGTGTGTGCTAGAAACTTCTGAGCCTGGTTCATCATGCAGTGAGGAGCAGCGGTGAGGCCCAAGCTCTGGAGCCCCTTACGCTCTCCCCTCCCTGTGTCTGGAGGCTGTTTGTCTTGTTTGGGCTGAAGCCAGTCAGAGGCATGAGATCAGGGTGTCCTGCCCAGGAAGACAGGGGGCTATTTGTCTTCTCTCATGAGAGACAGTCCAGAGGAAAGGGCCTAAAGACAGGGTGGGAGCGCACAGGCGGAAAGGAGTGACTGGATTCCTGGGGAGTGGGGTTGGGAGGGCTCCCGGTAAGGAGGTGTAGACCGGGCACAGATCCTGGCTCCTCTCTCTGGAGAAGGGCATCCTGGATAGGTGTTAGCAAGCCTGGATGTGGACGAGTTAGCAAAGAGAGCAGGCTATTCTAGACTTAACATCTGTGCTCTGTCGGATCCCAGGCAAGTCCCCTGCTTTCCGGTCTGCTGTCCTTCATTTGGGGCAGGAGGAAGCTCCGTGTCCAAGGTTGTCTCCAGTTCTGAAAAGCTGCTGGATATGAGGCCCTTCCTCCGAGAGAATAGAAGGCTAAGAGGTGACGGAAACTCCAGAGGCTTCCAAGTGACTACCTGCCGGGGAGTCCTCCCTCTCCGTTAACAGCAAACAGAAAGTTCTGGGCTTGTTCTAGGCTGTTGGAAATGTTCTGTCAGGAGACGATAACATGTGGTGTGTACACCTGCAAAAACTATCCAGATTGTACACTTAAGAACTGTGTGCAAATTAGACCCCAATAAGAAGGCTTTAAAAAATTCTAAGCTCAAGCAGCTGTTCAGCCTTTAGAAAGATCTGCCTAATTAGAGGGACTTCCTTCCTGCCGCCGTGCTGACTCATAATGGCCCCATAGGACAGCGCAGAACTGCCTCCTGTGTTTCTGAGACTGCAGCCCTTTCCAGAAGTGGAAAGTCTCGACTTCCCTTCCACGGAGGGCTGGTGGGTTTGAACTGCTAACCTTGCCATTAGCAGCCTAATGGGTAACTACTGCACCACCAGGGCTCTGGGAAGAGTGCATTCTAACCCAGGGTGGTTGGGAATCTCCCTTTTCTTGAGAACTTTAAAGGAAGATAATTACTGCCTGGCTGAAGAGAGCTTTCCAAAGTCCCTCCATCCTCAGAAATTGCCCAAATTCTGTCCCAGCCAGAGAAAACTTCTCTGTGCTGTCTAATGTCCACCTCTCCTACGACAATACAAACCACTCTTCTGCCCTCACAGAGCACAGCCATTTGTCTGACCACAGGCAAAATCAGAGCCTCCTAACTTGGACCCTTGGGGGGCCTCATTCCAGTCTCTCTGTCTCCTTCACCATTTCATTTGTGGTTCGGGGGCCCACACCCCACCCAGGCCCTTTTTCCGGTGCTGTGTGCCAGCCGGCCCTGCATCCCCCATCCCCGGCTGTTGACATTTTATTGTCCTCACCCATGGGAGAAAGAAAGGGGCCCTGTTATTCAACAATAGGGGAAAAGATGGAGACAATGGGAAATTGTTCTTCTGATGGGGTGGAGACAGAGAAGGAAAAGACAGACAGATAGACAGACAGGGGGCTGGGTAGAAGGGGTCAAATTTCTGGAAGCAGCTGGAGGACCCACAAGTCTGGTTCCTACCTTGAGAGCCTCTTCCCGTAGGCAATGCGCACTCAGGCACCGGAGGACAGAGGTGAGGACTTGTGGGGGGTGAGGAGGGCGGGTAGGGGGATGAGGCAGTGCTTGGCTGAGGCCCATGTGGAGGTCAGGAGGCTGCTGGAGCTTGACATGTGAACCTTTAAGCCTCATTCACAGTTGCTCCCCAACCCCATGGGTCCAATACCCTCCCACCCACCAATCAACCTAGCTCTTCTCTGACCCAAGAACTTCTCAGCAGCAAGGAGGCGGCCCCCCTTTCCTCCCTCATCTGTATTACCACTCCTTGCCTCTCCTGCGAGCCCACCCACCATCCCAAGCCCAGCGTCTTCTCCTGGTCCCGTGGCAGTGAACCCCACAGGCCAATGATGCTGGACCTAGGGGACACCAGGTTGGCCCCATAGAGTGACGGGCCGAGGGTGAGCTCACAGAGGCAGCTTTTCCTCAACGGGGCAAAGGAAGAGACAGGGCTGATCCGGCCTCCGAGGCCTGGGAACTTGAGGGGCCTGAACCTCCCAGGTGGCCAGCCAACACCTTCACTGGGGCCCTCACCCGCAAGCAGGACCAGACGCTGTGAGTGGCCACCCTCATCATCGCCGGGACAAGGCCAACGGCTGACAGGTAGGCAACAGAGCTGCTGGCGCTCCCCTGTTTCCTGGAAGGACCCTTGCTTTTGTTATTCTGTTTCTTGTGCTCAAATACATATCATGAGAGATGTGGCATCATAACCATTTCTCAGGGTCCAAATCTGTGACACTAATTATTGCCCCCATCCTCACGATCCCTAGCCGAAGCTTTCCCCCCATCCCACCCAAGCAGAACCGGAGTCCTCCGTAAGCAGTAACTGCCCTCCTCCCCCAGCTCTGGTCGCCACTGACGCACGGATGCCTCTTCTAGATAGTTCATCTGAGTGGGTTGACAGAAGCCCTGTGGGGCCTGGCAGATCCTACTGGCATCATGTGTTCAAGGTGCATCCGTGTCGTAGCGTGTGTCAGAACCTCGTTTCCCGAAGACCCAGTCATATTCCACTGCGTGTGCACACCACATTCCGTGCATTCACTCCGTTGCTGGAGGGAACTTGGGGTGTGTCCACCTGTGTGCGACCCTGGGTGAATATTGCCGGACAAGTGTCTGTTTGAACCCTTGATGTCAAGCCCTTGGAGCACATACGAGGGAGCAGACGTGCTGGGTGGCATGCTAATTCTGTGCTTCACTTTTTGAGCTGTGTGTTTTGAAATGCAGAAATGTTGAGCAGCGGCTGAAAGCTGAGACTGGTGTTCAGACTTGGTTTGAAATCCTAGCAAACGCCCTCTTCTTACTTGGGCGTGCCTTCCATTCAAGTTTCTCCGTTTGTAGGCAGCTTTTATGAAATGGGCTATTTTTAAATCATTTTATTGGGGGCTCATACAACTCTTATCACAATCCATACATACATCAATTGTAAGAAGCACATTTGTACATTCGTTACTCTCATCATTCTCAAAACATTTGCTCTCCACGTAAGCCCCTGGCATCAGCTCCTCATTTTCCCCCTTCCCTCCCTGCTCCCCATCCCTCATGAACCCTTGATAATTTATACATTATTATTTTGTCATATCTTACGCTGTCCAACATCTCCCTTCACCCACTTTTCTGTTGTCCATCCTCCAGGGAGGAGGTTATATGGAGAGCCTTGTAATCGGTTCCCCGTCTCTACCCCACCCTCCCTCCACCCTCCCAGTAT
>NW_022111325.1:3246920-3252215 GCF_000313985.2 Echinops telfairi
GATCGTATCATGGAGACAAGCACACAATGATATGATATTATGTTCTTTGATGCCTGATAACTGATCCCTTCGGCACTTCATGATCACAAAGGCTGGTGTGTTTCTTTCATGTGGGCTTTGTTGCTTCTGAGCTAGATGGCTGCTTGTTTACCTTCAAGCCTTTAAGACCCCAGATGCTATATCTTTTGATAGGCGGGCACCATCAGCTTTCTGTGAAATGGGATTTATAACAGAGTCTCCCTCACAGGATGGCTCTCACGCACTGCCATCCAGTCGAGTCCCACTCAGAGCGACCCTACCAGACAGAGTAGAATTGCCCCCATGGCTTTCCTAGTCTGTCACTCTTTATAGACGTAGAAACTTTCATCTTTGCTGGAGGAGCGGCTGGTGGCTTTGAACTGCTGACCTTGTGATTAGCAGCCCAACATGTTACTACAATGCCAGCAGAGTTCATAGATAGGTAGATAAATAGAAACTTAATGTGTTTAGAGCAGTGACAGGCACATTAAACAGCTTTAAGAACAAGCTAACTTTAGTGATGGTTATGTTTGGTCTCTGAGTCTATCTCCCAGTTGCCATGGTCACTCTCATTGGCCAGGTTGTACTAGACTGGAGAGATGGTTCTCTTGCACATGTCCCTGTTCCGGATACTTTCTTTCCCTTTAAAAGTGTGTTACTGTGATTTGGGTGGAGTTTACAGAGAAAACTGTCCTTTTCATTCAACAATTCATACACATTTTGTTTCATGATTGCAGTACCCACTCTTCCTGCTTTTTCCCCACTTCCGGTTTCCCTTCCTCCTCTCCTTTCTTTTCCCTTCCTGTCTTCTGAGCTTCATCCTGGGCCAGCGCTGCCCTCTGGATCTTCTATGTGATTGTCTAAGGCATCGGTTCTCAACCTTCCTCATGCTGTGACCCTTTCATACAGGTCCTCATGTGGTGGTGACCCCCACCATACAATTATTTTTGTTGCTACTTCATCACTGTCATTTTGCTACTGTTAGGAATTGCCATGGAAATATCTGATATGCAGGATGTATTTTCATTGTTACAAATTGAACATCATTAAAACATAGTGATTAATCACAAAACAATATGTAATTATATATTGTGAAATGTTTACGTGTTTTCTGATGGTCTTAGGTGATTCCTGTGAAAGGATTGTTCGCCCCCCAAAGGGGTCGAGACCCACAGGTTCAGAACGCTGTTCTAAGGGGTGCCCCCTCCCTAGTGTTCTATCTAGGCCTGTCTGTTGGGCTGAAAGGTGGTCCGTAGGGGTGTGTTCAGGTCCAGGCTGGGAGGGTACAGTCTCTGAGGTTCCATATTCCATATACTTCGACTGGTAACCATTGGGGAAGTTCCTTCTGTGCCCAACCTCTGTTTCTCCGACTGCACACTTTTCTTTGGCTTTCATTTGTGAAAAGGTCAAACTCAGAGTCCTCCCTCTCCCTATGCCCCCCATCCTCCTCATAAGTCCTCCATGTGAGCTCGTTCATGAAAACACCTGCTATGTTCCAGAAAGATGTCCCAGTGGTGTGGTGAGAGGATGATGTGCCGGGCTGCTGGCGGGAAGGTGGTTCAGACTCAGTGGCCACTCTGAGGGAGAAAGATGAGACTGTAGCTTCTGTAAAGCGTCACAGCCGTGGAAACCCTGCTTATTCACAGAGCTGTGCTGCTCTGCCCTCCAGGGTCCCCCGAAACCCTGCTTATTCACAGAGCTGTGCTGCTCTGCCCTCCAGGGTCCCCCGAAACCCTGTTCACAGAGCTGTGCTGCTCTGCCCTCCAGGGTCCCCCGGAGTGGCAAGGGACCTGACTTACCAGTGTTTCTGAAACTGCGCTGAGCGCTAACACACACACATCACACATAACGATGCACCAAGCACTAGTGTCAGCTTTTCTCCTCTATGAACACATCTAATCTTCACAACTACCTAGTGGGGCAGGGGGATGATTACTACCCACATCTGACTAATGAAGACACTGAGTCTGAGAAGAGTGATCTGTTCAAAGCCATGCAGCTAGGAAGTGGAGGAGCCAGAAAGGGAAAACGAATAAAACGAAGTCAAGAGGTCCCCAGTTCAGTTCCAGAAAAAGGTGGGGGCGAAGGGGCGGTGATAAAGAATAGGTACAAGAAAGAAAGGGAAAAATGAATGACCAAAATAGATCATGGCATTTAAAAGAATGTTGTCTAATTAGTGGGAATTTTCATTGATATATATTATCCTTGGGGAAGCCTGTCTGAGTTAAGAAAATGATAACCATGCTTTCATAAGAAATACATGTGTATGACTTTCAAAGTCAAACTAAATTTAAGTGCCAATAAAAAGAACTTCTAAAGGGAAAATAAAGCCCTTTGACTAGTTCTCCACTAGTGAACTAGCAAGTAGATCCCGGGGCGTCCAGTCTGGTGAACTGGGGGCTGAGGGGAGGAGGCGAGGGCTGGCTGGGGCTGTGTGGGGAACCACGGGAAGCCCGGTGGGTCTGGAACACAGAGCCTGGAGCACAGCACAAAGGGTGGCAGGGTGGAGGTGGGAGGGCCGGGCTGGAGGTGCAAGGAGAGGCTGGATCCCACAGAGCTATCTGGAAGCCTTGTTCCCAGAGGGGCTTCCTCCTCAAGGCCACTAGGAGACCTTTTTAGAGAGGACGGTGACATAATCCCGTGTAGTCTGGCTGCAGGGTGGAGAAAGGTGTCAGGAGAGGGCAGACTGAGGAAGCAGCAGTTGGGCTGAGCGTGGGATAGATGTTGTTGTTAGGGGCCATCAAGTCCGATCCGACCCACAGCGGCCCTGTGCACCGCAGCACGAAGCACTGCGCAGCCCTGTGCCAGCCTCACCATTGTTCCTGTGCCAGAGCCCGGGGATGCAGCCACTGTCCACCCATCTCATCGAGGGTCTTCCTCTTTGTCACCCCCGCTCCACTTGACCAATGCCCTGTCTTTTCTCCCGGGTTTGGCCTCTCCTGGCAATATGCCCAAAGAATGTAAGACAAAGTCTGCCGTCCGGGCCTCCCAGGAGCACTCTGGTCATACTGAGCCAACACAGATGGGCTTGTCCCTTTAGCACTCCACGGGACTTTAGATCTTCTTCTCCAGCACCTCAATCCCAATGCATCCATTCGTCCACGGTCTTCCTTATCCAACGTCCAACTTCCACACACATACGAGGCAATGGGGAGCACCATGGCCTGGGTCAGGTGCATCTTCGTCCTCAAACTCACCCTTGCTCTTCAGCACTAAAGAGCTCTTGTGCAGCAGATTCACCTAAGGCAGTAGGTCTTTGGGTGTCTTGACTGCTGCTTCCATGAGCATGGCTTGTGGATCCAAGTAAGACAAATCCCCGACAACTTCAACCTCTTCTCTATTTATCACCATGCTACCTGTTGGTCCAGTTGTGAGGATTCTGGTCTTCCTTACATTGAACTGTCATCCGTACTTACTGTAGGCTCCAACTCCCCATCTTCGTCCCCAAGTGCTTGCTGATTGACTGCATCTGAGAGGACAGATATGCCCCTGGCACCTGCAGGGAGGGTTTATTTTACTGCCCCCCCCCCAATGTCCTCGACCCCCTTTTCTGCCCCTGTGGCAGTGTCCAGTGGCACAGTCCCCTCTAAGGGATCCCTGATGGGAGTGCACCCCCCCACCTTGCTCCCTTGCCCGCAGGGCTAAGGAACACCATTGTGTGCGACCAGCAAACAGTGCCAGTCTGAGTCCCATCATGCCAGGCCAGCTCTCGCTCTGCAGCATCCTTCTCCCTTGGGCCCTCACCTTCATCCATAAAACCCTGGGGGACCCAGGTAAGCCCCCAACCCAGTCCTGGGGGATGTGGTAGGGAGGTGCCGAGGCAGGTGAAGGACGTGGAGAGGGCAACTGTGGAAAGTACCCGGGGAGCGAGAGGAGCCCGGGGCACAGCAGACAACAGAGGAGAGAATGGGGAAGCCCAGAACGCACATGGGGGGTGGGGTGCAGTGTCGGAAATGGGCGCTGGGGCAGTGGGGACCAGGGGGGTTCCTGCCACTGTGGCCCTCCTTTACTCAGCGCCCCACCCCGGCCCCCACTACCTCCTGCCCCCCATCCACGAAGTCATTCACTCTCGTCGTGGGGACACGGCCACACTACCCTGCGTCCTGGGCGCCCCGCCTCCCAGCTACAAGGTGCGCTGGAGTAAGGTGGAGCCCAGGGAGCTCCGGGAGACACCGATCCTCATCACCAACGGGCTCCACGCCCGCGGCTACGGGCCCCTGGGGGGACGGGCGAGGCTGCGGAGGGGCCACCGGCTGGACGCCTCCCTGGTCATCGCGGGCGTGCGCCTGGAGGACGAGGGCCGGTACCGCTGCGAGCTCATCAACGGCATCGAGGAGGAGAGCGTGGCGCTGACCCTGCGCCTGGAAGGTAAGGCTGCTCGGCACGGGGGTGTGGCCTCCAAGGGCTCCTCCCCCAGCGCCTCGCGCCCCGCCCCTTCGGGGAGCCGGGGAGCCCCTCTGGGGCCGGGGCGGGCGTCCCAAGACTCTCCCCCACCCCTTAGGCGTGGTGTTTCCGTACCAGCCCAGTCGGGGCCGGTACCAGTTCAATTACTACGAGGCCAAGCAGGCGTGCGAGGAGCAGGACGGCCGCCTGGCCACCTATGCGCAGCTGTACCAGGGTGAGTGGTCGCCCAGGCCGTGGGAGTGGGGCCCCCGGTACCTTCTGCGGTGTTGGATTGCTCAAGGAGCAAAGTAAGCTCGGGTTTACTTGTGCTTACTTAACTCATCTGTCGTTTCACCACGAAAGGGGCTCTGGTGGCATAGTGGGGCTTGCGTTGGACTCCTAACCGCAAGGTCAGCCGTTCGGAACCACCAGGTTCTCCGCGGGAGAACCACGAGGCTCTCGACGAGAGAGTTACCTTCTCGGACACCCGCAGGGCGGTTCCACTCCCCTGCCCTATAGGGTTGTTACGAGTCGGAATCGAGTCGAAGGCAGTGAATTTGGTTTGGTGTTCCCTATAAACAAGTACGGTTTGCTACAGATTAGTCAGTCCGCACAAGCAAACCTGTGCTTCCCTTGCGGACTGGGTGACCCCTCCCCCGCCCTCCCCGCCAGCCTGGACGGAGGGGCTGGACTGGTGTAACGCGGGCTGGCTGCTGGACGGCTCGGTGCGCTACCCGGTGCTCACGGCGCGCGCTGCGTGCGGCGGCCGCGGCCGCCCAGGCATCCGCAGCTACGGCCCTCGCGACTGGAAGCGCGACCACTACGACGCCTTCTGCTTCTCCTCGGCCCTCGCAGGTGAGGGGCGGGGCGGGCCCGCGGCGGGCGGGGCCGGGC
>NW_022111325.1:3252437-3271240 GCF_000313985.2 Echinops telfairi
TCTTCGTCCCGGGCCGGCTGACCCTGTCGGAGGCCCACGCGGCGTGCGGGCGGCGCGGGGCCGCGGTGGCCAAGGTCGGGCACCTCTACGCCGCCTGGAAGTTCTCGGGGCTGGACCAGTGCGACGGCGGCTGGCTGGCGGACGGCAGCGTGCGCTTCCCCATCTCCACGCCGCGGCCGCGCTGCGGGGGCCTCCCGGACCCCGGGGTGCGTAGCTTCGGCTTCCCCCGCCCGGAGCAGGCGGCCTACGGCACCTACTGCTACGCAGAGAAGTAGGGGCCCAGCGCGCCCCTACGCTCGGGGGTCGTGTCGGAGTCCCCCGCAGGCCTGTCCTCCCGCCAGACGGGGAGCGACCTCTCCCGATCCCCCTCCCGGGGCCCAGGCTGCGGGGCCGAGGACCCGGCTGGCCCGGTGTCTGGGAGCGGAGGGCGTCTTGACCTTCAGAACGACCCACGATCGAGGACTGACGCCAAGGGGACTGTCACCGAAAGGGGGGCCGGTGGGGCACCCAGGGGCATTAACTCATCTCTATACAGCAATAAAATAACTCGGGGACCGGTGTGCTGGCTAGCGTGGCGATGTCGTGGTCTGCTCTGGGCCCAGCGTGCCAGCTACACGCCCAAGAAGACGGGGTAGGGCAGAGTTTTCTGTTGCTGCGCGGGAAGAGGGGTATTGCTAGGAGAGGCGACCTAAATAAAGGCCGAGGGGGAGAGAGGTTGGAGACTGCACAGCCTGCAAGGACGCGGACCTTGGGGAACTCCGGGCGTGGTTGCGCTGGGCGCCATGAGGGGACGCCGCAAGCCCAGGGTCGCTCGGTTCGAGTCCTCCGTGAGCGCTTGTAGCCCCAGGCCGGCCCTCTGTAGTTTTAAAATTACAAATATTTTAAAACATGTGCCTATCCCGCCAGCACCGTCTTTCAGCACCGTTCGCAGGGATAATTGTTAGAGAGGGGGTGGAATTCATACAGTCGTTCCATTGGCGGGAAGTTAAACACAAGCACCGTGCCCCCAGGCAGACCCCTCCCTCCATCTGGACTGGGTGTTGGGTGTGAAATTCACCTCTAGAGCCGCGCGGTGCCGGTGAAAGGCAGGGGAGTGCTAAACCAGGAACATTCGACCAAGGGCACTCTTCCGGACTGATTAAAGGAGCCATCATTAATCATGCACCAGGCAAACTCTATAATGCCCCCCCCCCTCTCTTTTCCATTACATTTTTAAGAGTTGTTCAAGAAATCTAATGACCAAAAAGCCAGGGCTACAGGAGAGTCGTTGTGGGAAACAGAGACCTGGAAGAGAGTGTATATGGGACGACTCCTTTATTCTTATATGTTAAGAGGTCCCACAGACTAGGTTTCTTGGGTGGAGGGAGGCCTTCGTCCTTGTGAGTTGGAGGTGAGTCCCAATCACATCTCATCATTAACATTGTTCCCCACCATATCCTCCCATCACAGTGCTACCTTAAAGTCACCTCTTATAAACACAAGGCTGATTGCTAACTCCCTGGCAGCTTTAACTCTAAAGACAGACACATGCTGTCAATTGCTTTCTAGGCTCTGAAGATAGCCACTCCCCCTTACCTACCCCGGGCACTCTTGTTAGGTTACTCTTCCAATAGACTCAGGGACTTTTAGGGTTAGGGTACAGCTCACTTTGTTACATACGTGGTTACCTGTAATTAGGGGAGTTTGCATGCCCCTAGAGAGTATTGGAAAACATTCTCTCTCTATTGGAAATATATTCTCTCTCTGCCTCTCTGCGCAGACCTGGCTCCTGAAGTCATGGTGGTCCTGGAGTGTGAGCCCTTGCATGCCTAATTTTGTCTGATGTCTCCTTAATTTTATCCCTCAAGTACACAACCGCCCCCTTGGACCCATTAGGCTATGGGGGCTGGTACCCCACAGCTGTTGAGTGAAGCCAGGGCTGTGGACATTTGAATGACCCTTCATCCACGTAAAATTGTGTTCTAAAAGGAATCCTGCTGTAATTCCCGGAGAGTGTTCATCCCATGGGATTTTATAGGAGAGGGACAGCAAATGACAACATCTTTGGTAGCCAATACACTACAAATAAAACATCCATACAAGCTTCTAAGCCTTGGGTCATGGGATAGTAACACCTGCCTCCCTCCCCCCTTTGTTGTATCACTTGAGACAATGCATGCATGACTGGGTTTCAGAAAGTTCGTGGGGATTCTATGACCTTTTCATTCAAATTTCCACAAACTTTTGGAAGGTCCTTCGTACAGTGCCTGACATATAGAAGGCTCTCGGTGTGTACTGGGGACATTGGTGCTTCGAGTGTCGGCATTCTGACTTCCCTGTCTGCCACCTGGGTTGACTCCCTGGCTGGGGCACCTCCTGCTCGGCCACCGCTCATCTGTCAGTGTGGCTTTTGTGCAGATACGATGCTGGCCAGGTTTCACTGGAACTCCCAGGCCAAGGTGGTCTGGACAGGAAGACCTGGTGGTTGACCTACTCCTGAAAATCCGCCAAGGTCAAGTTCTCCCCAGGCCCACCCATCACCTATCCTGGGGATGGCGAAGGGCCAGGCAGGATTGGCTTCCATCGTGTGTGATCGGGGCCCAATTTGATGGCAGCAAACAACCGCAACAGAATACGACTACTGTTACCTACTCCTTAAAGAGAGGATGCGAGACTTGGCCTCACGGACTTTGGACGTGTTATCAGGAGACCTGTCCCTGGAAAAGAACACCATGCCTGGTAAAATAAGGGAGCGGCTAAAAAGAGGAAGGCCCCAGGCAAGATGGGTGGACACGGTGGCTGCCACCCTGGGCTCACACACAGCAACGGTGAGGTTGGCAGGAAGCCGGGTGGTGTCCCCTTCGGGTGTCCATAGGGCCTCCACAGCGCCTCTCAACAACTGCCTCGAATCATGGGACTCAGTTCCCGTCAAGTAATGCGTGCGGCTGCTCTCCACGTCACACTGTACTGCAAAGAGCACGCTAGTTCAGGCTGTGATCACAAACGACCCCCAAACCTCAGTGGTTCGAAAATGCAGGTCTCACTCGGGTCTACGTGGGTACCATCGTCTGTCACTCAGAGACCAAGGCTGGCAGAATGGCCACATCTCAACTGCTGTCCATCGCCATGCCCCATGGGAAAATGTAAGAGCTCTGGAGGGTTGTATGCAAGCAGGTAAGACACCTGTCCTTTCTGTTCATAGCTGATCTGGTGCCATTCATCACACGGCCTCACCCAACCGCCAGCGGGCAGAGACGTACAGTCCTACTTTGGCCTAAAGCTAAAGACACAGTTGATGAGAAGCTTCAACTCGTCCCTCTAGCACCAGCGAAGACGTCTAAATCCTGGGATCTGTGGGTAGTCACCCAGCCCCATCTGTGTCTCTTCTGGGTTTTCGGAGTTCTGGTCTATTGCGATAGTCAGAGCCCCAGCAGTTCAGGCTGCTAGGATTTGGCAGGTCTTCAGTATAAAGCCTTTGTCAAGAAACCGTGCGAGATCTTGCCAAGAGACACTGATAGCAAAGTTAAAAAGCCACAGAATAGCAAGTGCTGGAGAAGGGGGAGAGGGGCTGGAGCCCACACACACTGCTGTGGGGCACAGAACTGGACAAGCTCGGTGGAAAGTACTTCCTCAAGCACATTCCATTTGGCCCAGCGGTCTTGCTGCTCAGTATTCACCCTACAGAAGTATGGCGCACAGCCCGAGCAGAGATATGCTCACCCATGTTCACCACAGCACTCTTCCTAATAGCAAGTAGATGGAAACAACCTAGATACATACCCGTGGGTGGTGCAAGAATGGCATAGTGGTTTCGAGTTGGACTATGATGGTCAAGGAGGAAAGTCGAATCAGTGAACGTATAAGCATATCAACACTGGTAGGGTTCTCCACACGGCTGCTCCAGCACCCAGGGCTGCATCCGGTTAGGTCCATGTGGCTTCTCCTCGGGGAAGTGAGCCTTGCCAGCTGAAGCAGGGAACTGGCTAAGGCAGCTGCACCCTGATCCGACTATCGGAAAGCAAGAGACCTGAGAACTAGAAAGGCAAGGCTCACTGAGCCATTTATCTTTCTGCCCTTCAATTAAACCCACATGTGTTTATCAGCCAGGTTGGCACAATAAACTTTACCTATCTCACTGCACAAAGTGATCTATAGGCTCACTGCAGTCCCCATCAAATTTCCATCAGCTTTCCTTGCAGACACAGAAGAGTTAATCCTCAAATTTATATGAGATGGTGAGGGGCCTTGAACACAGCCAAAGCAACCTTGAAACAGAAAAAGAAGGAGGATTCACACTTTCTGGTCTCAAAACACACTATAAATGCTCAGCAGACGGCTTCTTCTGACCCCTGTGGCTGTGGGAGGTGAGGAAACAAGAAGACCACAGGCAGGAGGATGCAGAAGCAAATGAATCCCCAAGGTCAGTAGTTCAGGCTTGTGGCTGCAAAGTACAATGCACCCAAGGTTGGCAGGTCAGGTGGCCAATTAGATGGCTCCCAGGGTCCCAGGCAGGATGGGGAGCCATTGGCTCGAGTCCAGAGAACTAGAGGCTGATGAGCCAGATGCAGGATCGAGATCCCAGAAGAATCGGAGGAGATTTGGACAGACTCACTTTGTACAGGAGGTCAGCCAAACTCCGCAGGAAAACTTCCTTCCAATGGCTTCAGGGCTGTGACCCAAGAAAAGGATTGCCCTCCACCATAATCTTCCCACAACTGCTTGGCTGCTCAGAGCAGATCCTATCATGGATGGAGTTCATGAGGATAAGACCAGAGCCTATCGTAGAGTTACGCTGGCTCCCATCCTGGGGGACGGCGACCACACTGCTGAGAACCGTGGTCCAGCTACGTGGACAGCAAACCTAACCATCCCACTGAGACAACGGGATCTCCACATCCGAAAGAATGACGCTGCGCTCGTACCTCACACCATATCATGATGAAAATAAAAGACCCCAAAATAAGACCAGAAAACTCTTACAACAAAACAGACACACAAAAATTTAATAAAACAACAACTCTTAACACCAAATGTAGGAATAATGCTCTGGACCTTGTTTTCAACCATAGATTCTTAAATATGACACCAAAAGCACAAGTGCTAAAATTTGAAAAAATAAGTATATTGGGCTTCATCAGAATCGGAAATTTTTGCGCAATGAAGGACTTTATCTTTTGAAATAGATTATGGTAGGAATTGTACAACACTGCTTGACCTGATTGGACTAGGAAATGGTATGACATCTGGAGTAGGTCCTAGTAAAATGGTTTGGGGAAAAAGAAAAAATAAAGAAAGGACTTTATCAACAAAGTAAAGAGAAAATCTACAGAATGGGACAAAATACTTGGGAGCCATATGTCTAACGCAGGTTTAATATCCAGAAGATACAAAGAAGTCCGACAACTCAACAACAAAAAGACAAACAACCCAATTAAAGAGGGACCTGCTCACACATTTCACCAAAGAAGACAGCTGTATGGCTAAACACACACCGCAAGATGCTCAACGTAGTAGAGAGGTAGCTGCAAAGAGGGAGTCCACCGCCTGTTGACTTTACATGCAGCTTGGTACTGGCTTGGGTGCCAGAGTCTCTGGTGGCCGCTCTTACACCACTGCATCCCACCGAGGGTCTCTTCCCCTCGCTGGCCCGCTCTTTCTCCAAACATGTTACCCTCCTTTCTAATCGGGCGACCAAAGCCAGCGAGTCAGGCAATGTTCGGTTGTACTCCAAAATGTTTCCCATTGGCTACTTTTCAGAACTCCATCTCCAAACTTCTCTTTCTAGTCTGTCTGTCTGAGTGTAGAGCCTCCACTGAGAATTGCTGCCCCTGTCCTCCCCACCCCCCCACATCCCCCACACAATTGGCTGACCTTGTTGGCATTTGAAATACTGGAGGCATAGCTGCCAGCATCATAGTCCCATGCAGGCCGCCACAGTCCAGCCAGCTGACAGACACATGAGGAGTCCTCCAAAACGGGTCCTGAGTCAAGGGTCTGCATATAAGGAGTCCATCTGGGACGTAGGGTGGAGGCGGTGAGAGATAGGAAAGGGAAGGACACCGATGTGTCATAGAGCAGGTGGGCAGATGGGGAAACTGGGACTCAATCCAATGGGGGACCTCTGGGAGACCCTGAACAACCTGTCTTAGAGAATCCTACCTGAGGGGCACAGAAACGAGGGCGTGGTCTGTTGGGGTTGATGGCTCCTTCAGGGACTTACCTTCCTAGCACTCCTAGCTCGCACTAAGCACAGGCCCTCAGGCAAGTCACAGATGTTCCTGGAAAAGAAATGAAGTCCGATACATTGGAGACCTGACTGCTAAGCCCATCATAGAAGGACGGACAGTGTGTGGCATCACTTGCACAAGAAGACCAGACAGGCAAAATTATCGGTTACCGGGGCAGGAGGGAGCAAGGAACATCACAGTGAATCAGGCAAGGTTTGCCTAGTCAGTTATTGTAATTGCTTCGGTAGCTGTACGCTTGTAAAAAAAAAATGTTGAGATATACCAGGGAACCAATAGAGAGGTCTGCGAGGCCGGCCCCAATCCCCACTGTGTGGACACTGCCCCCTCAGAAGACTGCACTTCAGAGGACAGCATTGGGGATACAGCTTGAGGAGAGGGGCGCATCTGATTAGAGCACACAGGAGAAATGAAAAGGGATGGAGGGGGAGGGGAGGACATCCTGGCCCACCAAGCCCCAAGGATGAGGACGATGTTCCTGCTCAGAGCAGACAACACACGGGGAGGACCGCAGGGCTGGCCCCACCACAAGACACGACGTCCCTCACTAAACCGTAGTGCTGCGGGGGACAGCACTGGAGACACAGTGTGGGAGTAGTGCACAATCTGACCCCATCACGCTGGGGCGAAACACGAAGGCCATGCAACAGAGCAGCAAGGGGAGCAAGTGATGAACTCCCCGGGGAATACCAAAATAGACTTTGGAGACAGAGTGTGGCACCCCATCAGACTCGACTGGAAAACGCTCATAAAGGCCAACAAACAGACCTTGAACTCTTTATTGGCTTTTCCATTTTTGTCAGGGGCTTTCTTTTTTGTTGTTTTGGTTTTTTGTTATTGTTCTATTGTTTTGTTGGTCTTGACTTCCTTTATTGTTTTATTTGGCTTTGCCTGGTTTTTGCGCTTATTAATGCATCTGCATGTCTATCTAGATAAGATAGGCGGAATAAATAATTTGGAGATGAAAAGAACAGGACCAATGGTTGGGAGGGGGGATACGGGGGAAGGGGAGGTGGGCGAAAGAAAGGGGGGGTTAACCAACCCAGGGACTAGGAAACAAGTGAACTAAAATCAATGGAGAGAAGGGCACAGAATGCCTACTGGGGCTTAATCGAGGGCAATACAGCAGCGAGGAATTACTAAACCTGAATGAAGGCCAAACATGATGGTGGGACAAGAGGAGAGTAAAAGGAAATAGAGGAAAGAACCAGGAGGCAAAGGACATTGAAAGAGGTCCAAATACAGATATATACATATGTAAATATATATATGAATAGAACTACGTACTCATATCTATATTTAAGAATTAAGGTTGCAGATGTACCTTGGACCTCGACTTGAGTACTCTCTCACCACAATAACACTTTGTTCTAACAACCTGACATTCTGTGATGCTCATCTTCCTGACACAATCGCTGAAGACAAAATGGGTGCATAAGCAAATGTGGGGAAGAAAGCTGATGGTGCCCGGCTATTAAAAGCTATAGCATCTGAGATCTTAAAGGCTTGAATGTAAACAAGTGGCCATCTAGCTGAGAAGCAACAAAGCCCACATGGAAGAAACACACCAGCCTGTGTGATCATGAGGTGTCAATGGGATCAGGTACTGGGCATCTAAGACCCAGAACAAAATCACTCCCAATGTGAATGGGGTGGGGGTGGGGGCATGGAGTGAAGACCCAGTGCCCATCTATAGACAATTGGACATCCCCTCACAGAGGGGTCACAGGGAAGAGATGAGCCAGTCAGAGTGCAGTATAGCACCGATGAAACACACAACTTTCCTCTAGTTCTTTGGTGCTTCCTTCCCCCCACTATCATGACCTCAATTCTACCTTACAAATCAGATTAGATCAGAACATGCACACTGCTACAGATAGGAGCCTGCAACAAAGGGAATCCAGGATAGATAAACCCCTCAGGGCCAATAATGAGTAGAGATACCAGGAAGATTAGGGGAGGGTGGGGGGAAAGGGGGAATTGATCACAAGGATCAACCTAGAACCGCCCCCCCAGGGGGACGAACAACAGAGAAGTGGTTGAGGGGTGATGGAGGATGATGTAAGATATGAAGATAATAATCTATAACTTATCAGGGCTTCATGAGGGAGGGCGGGCAGGGGAGGGAGGGGGAAGAAATTGGGAGCTGATAACAGGCTCAAGTGGGAAGAGAATGCTTTGAAAATGACGATGGCGGCATATGTGCAAATGTGCTTGACACACTGGATGAATGTATGGATTGTGATAAGAGCTGTAAGAACCCCCAATAAAAGTATTTAAAAAAAAGTTGAGATGTCAGAAGGAGTGTGATACATACACTTCCAACAATGATAAAGATGAGAGTAGCTGCTGAAATTGTTTATATCATGGGATTTGGGGTGTTAGTTTGGAGGTCTAGAGTCATGGTTTCATGGGACGTCCCAGTTAATTGGCCGAATACCATGTTTCATGCTTCTGTTCTACCTCCGAGTTCATGCATGGCACCTGGAGTCTTTCACGCTTGCAAGCGGTCATCTGAGGCATAAGCATGGGTCTCTGTCACCTGGACTAACAGGAAGAAGGAGAGTTAGGAATAGGAGGAAGATATGTGCAGCTGAAGGAGTCCTGGCGGCAGAGTGGGCTACTCACTGGGCTACTAACCCCAAGGTCAGCAGTTCGAAACTACCAGCCACTTCGAGGAAGAAAGAGGAGGCCTTCTGTTGACCAACAGCCTGTAGAAGAATCCTGATCAGAATTTCAGATTCTCATGAACTTTCTGGAGCCATGGAAAGTGGATGAAACCCCTGAACCTCTTTCCCCTGGGTGATCTCTGAACTGTGTGGCTGCATTATGCTTTCCTAAAGAACTCTCCACATGGGAGCGAGTGGCCAACAGCAACCTGAAAGGTTAGATGGGAACCTTACAGGGCCGTGAGTGAGTTTATATTACTAAGAGAGGAACAACTCTGAATCAGAGGGGGAGAGTGGTTCCACACTCCAAGAATTGAACCGATGCTACTCGGTTGTATGTGGAAGCCTTTGAGTTGGTATTCTCAGCACCACCACCACCAGATCAACCCACTGGAGAAGGAGAGGGTCCTTGTAGAGGCCGTCTCGGTAGACTGGAAGGATGGAAGTGATCGTTTTCATTCACCCTCTGTCCCGCCCCATCTATTTGTGCCCCGGCTTAAGTTCCCTTTGTTCAGTCCCTACTGATTCTTCCTTCTTCAAGGGAGAGGGGAGGGCTACTGCTTACAATAAGTCGGTGGGCGGGTGTGGCGGAGTGAGATTTCTTAGTATCTATGTTGTGTGGAGCCCTGGTGGCATAGTTAGGCTTTGGGCTGCTATCCCCCAGGTCAACAGTTCAAAACCACCAGCTGCTCTAAGGGGAAATACAGGGCTTTCTACTCCCATAAAGAATGACCGTCTTGGAAATTCACAAGGGCGGTTCTACCTGTGCCACAGGGTCGTTGTGAGTCAGCAACAACTCGAAGGTAGTGAGTTCGGTTCTTTGGTTCTCCATGTCTCTGGAACTCCTACCAAAACGACTAGGTGGGACTGTGCAAATAAGGCATGTGTCGCACCCAGACAGGGGGGTGGTCCGTTTTCAGTTGCCACTTCCCTGTCTATAAGGCTGAGGTATCCCAGAAGTAGCAACAACGAGACACCGCAGGACTGCGTGAGGAAGAGCTCATTCTAGATCTCTGTCTGAAGTGCTGAGGCCGAGACCAGACTAAACGTACCCGAGAATACAGAACGGACTGGGGGACAGAGCAAGGAGCCCAGCCAAGACCAGACTAGATGTACCCGAGAATACGGAACAGACTGTGGACAGAGCAAGGAGCCAGCTGAGACCAGACTAGACATACCCGAGAATATAGAACAATAGAACAGACTGTGGGCAGAACAAGGAGCCCGGCCGAGACCACAGGCTAAGGCAAGAAACCAGGAGACAGAGCAGAGGAGCAGCGCTGAGTCTAGGAGGCTGTGAGGCAGAGCGGTGGGCGGGCTTCCTGGCCCAAGAGGCAGAGGCCAAAGAACCACGCGGCTGAGAAGCTGAGGACGGGGAACAACTTGGCCGCTGTCGACCAGTGACTATCCTTACTGTTTACTGATCCAGATTTGTGATTACCTGCTAACTTGTGATTGTGAGTTCCGTCTGTGAGTTCTCTGTGGTCATTCGACCCCAGCACGGAAGCAGAGCGTTGTGGGAGGAACGGTGGTGTCAGCATAGGTACAGAAGCGTGGAGGGTGGAGGCCTGTCTGGCCTCTGCTGGTGCAGTTAGGAAGCCAGAGGAGGCCGGAGATGGCCACCCTGTCCTTGGCTCACTATGAGTTGGCATTGACTGGAGGGCAGTGAGTTGGGTTTTTTGTTTTTAGTTTTGCTGCTCTTGGTTCCAAAGCTATAATCAATCATCAATATCTTTTTTTTTCTTTTTGTGAGAGAGTGAGGCAGTGAGTGTGTGAGTGAGTGAGAGAGTGAGGCAGTGAGTGAGTGAGGCAGTATCTTTTTTTTTTTTAAGAATTTTTTAAAAATGTTCAAGCTCCTAATTTACGTTTTTTTTAATCAATTTATTGGGGCTCATACAATTCATCACAATACATAGATCAATTGTGTAAAGCACATCTATACATTTGTTACCCTCATCATTCCCAAAACTCGCTTTCCTCTTGCAACATTCAATATCTTCCTCCCCTACAACCTGCTCTGCGAGGCTGGGCAATGTTCTCAATGGATAAACCCAGACCTTCATCTTTAGCTGACTCAGCCTTTTGTTACCCACCTCTGACAGGTCCATGGTTACCCCTGGACATGGGTTATCAAGATTAATTCCTTCTTTTCTTAATCACTCTCCGCGGAGCATCTCAGAGCATGTCCATGCTGTGTGGCGCTCTCTCCGGCCTCAGTTCACCACGTATGGGTGTCCAGTTGTGAACTTCCAAGCGGCTTCAGCGTGGCCTGGTAAGCTTCGCTGAAATAGAGTGTACTCTGAGACCGTAAAACCTGAATCTTGTTCGTCCTCATAAAAACCCATTTGGAATACAAACAGGCTTCGGAGTGAATACTTTCTCGTGCGAAGACAACTGAGGTATGACCCACTCCAGAAGCCTCACCCTTTAACTGGAAGCAGATGGGTAATGGAGGCTCTGTCCCCAATGGAACGCCACTACATTGTATCCTGTCTAATTGGCATCAATTTGACCTGGAGACGCTGGAGGAGCAGAAGTTAATCTCATTCTGCAACACCATCTGGCCTCAGTACATTCTAGATGATGGGGGATCCTGGCCAAAGAATGGCACATGTTGCCTTCCAACCCTGATTCAGCTAGACCGTTTCTGTGGCAGGATGGGGAGGTGGGAGGAGTTCCCTTACGTTACAGCCTTTTTCCTCTTGAGCAGCAGTAAAGACCTCTATCCCCAGTGTACCAAGGACCCCCTAAGGGGACCTGAAGCTGAGGGCTACTCTACCTCCAGCCTCCTCGGACCCTGAATCTGTAGAAGTCGGGGAGTTTGGTTCTGGGGGCAATTCACAAGCCTTTCACCCTAATTGAACTCAGGCAGATTAAGAATGACCTAGGCCGTTATTCAGACAGTCCCAAACAGTCCACCGAGACCTTTCAGCATCTCACCCTAGTCCATGACTTCACTTGGAAGGATGTAATGGTTATACTGGGACAGACTGGGACAGACTTTGAGAAAGAAGGAGTGCTGAAAGGAGCGAGGAAGTTTGTAGAAGGTTTACATGTGACGAATGATAAGTATCCAATAGGAGAAACAGCTGTGCCTAGAACTGACCCTGCTTGGGATTATAATGAACCCGAGGATGAGTGGGCACGGAAACATTTTCTGGTGTGTATCACAAAAGGACTGAAGTCAGGATGGCAAAGGGCCACAGATTACACCAAAGTGGCAGCTATTCACCAAGGACCTGACGAAAGCCCGTAAGTTTTTTAGAGCGGATGAGAGAAAGAAGCCCTGAGGAATCACACAACTGTAGATACAGACTCCTAGGAAGGGCAAGTCTTGCTCATGGACAAATTTCTCATCCAGGCCGCACCAGACATTCGGAAAAAGCTCCAGAAGTTAATGCACAAGCCTGAAGGAGTTACCCTCGAAGAGATGGTCAGTAGTGCTAACCCCACCTTGTACGCTAGGGGCCAGGAACCAGAAGTCCAGGCTCAGGAGGAGAGAAGGAAGGAAATCAGGCATGCGCAGTTACTAGCCACCATTGCTAACCAGCGCCCATCGACTGCCTCCCAGGTTTCCAAGACCCCTGAACAAGGCACCAGGTGTTATGTGTGCCGGTGCCCAGGTCACTGGGCAAGGAATTGCCCTAACGGAACTTAGCCCCCTCCCCCCCACCCCAATCCCCGCCCCCAGGGGTATGCTACTGCTGCAAACAAACTGGCCACTGGGCGGCACTCTGTCCTATGGGAAACAACCAGGAGGGGAGGCACCTTCAGGCTGGCGTGCAGCTGCTGAGGATGGGAATGGCCGGCATAGCAAGAGATAGCTATTACTAGTCTGGAGCCTCGGGTGAGGATCTATGTGGCTGGTAGGTCAGTAAATTTCCTCCTAGATACTGGGGCGTCTATTCTGCCCTTACCTCCTTCGCCGCACCCCTGAGTCACACACTTGACGGAACCCTTAAGGTGCCTATGGGGCAACGTTTATTTCTCTCATAGCTTCCTAGTAGCCCCTGAATGTCCAGCCTCTCTTTTAGGCTGAGATGTATCGTCTAGACTACACACCTACATAGTCAGAGGGCCTCATCCCAGCCCCAGTACAGCTTTCCAAATGTGCCTTATCACAGGAGCTGCAAAATCCCCCACAGGAACGGTGGGAAAGTGCCGTTAACCCTGAAGCCTGGGACATGGGAGTCCCCGGCAGAGCTAAGTATGCAAACCCTGTAAAGCGTTTCCTAAAAAAACCCACAACAGTCTTTAAACAAGCAAAGGCTTTCACACAGTTCTTGTGTTTAAACTAACTGCCACCATGCCTGTTAGTTCTAAGATTTCTTTTCTAAACTTCCAGTGACTAACCCACACTTCCAGGGGCACTGCAATAGCACAGCTTTGGCCCTGCTTTACCTAAACTGTCCACCTCTTTTGCTTCTTCCAGAAGTTGTCAGGTTACCAATGACTCTGAGCCAACCCCAGGATCACCAGCTCCTGGATCACCCCAACCTCATCCATCATGGGGCCCTAAGTGGACAACCCCTCCCAACAGAGTAGCAAGGGTGTGGACCCAAAGATCCAAGTCATGCCCCTTTCGCCTGCAGGAAGCAACCAGAGACATCGTCGCCCAGTACCCCAAAGATTAGGGCCCATACTCCTTCCGCGGGGCAATGTTAAGTAGCTGGAGTCAGGGACAGGGGGTTGTCCCTCCCATGCCTGCAAAGGTCCCCTAGAGGATGTCGAGAAAGCAGGCCAGCACTGAACACCTATGAGGACCCCTTAACTGAGCATGCTTCAATTCACGCCCCCCAGCCAGGTGGGAGGTATACCTGGGCAGCCCAAACTAGGCCCAGGCTCATGACCCCACCCCGGTGCGGTCAACCAATACCATCAACCACGCCTCCCTAGTCAGAGGTTGAAATGCCCTGGCGGCCTTTCTTTCCCCCCCCCCCAGTCCTGCCCTCCCTCCATGTCATAGCCTCTCTGGCCTCAGTCCCACAGGTGTGGGTGTGCTGTTCCACAAGGCTGTTCGTGTCCAGTTGTGAACCCCAGCTGAGGTTGGCAGGCTTCCCTGAAATAGTGTGTACCCTTTTGAGACTGTAACACCTGAAACTTCCCCCATCCTTCACAAAAACCCACTTGGATGACAAAAAAAAGATGAATTCTATTTGTCCATGGCAACCCCTTTCTTTGTCTGCTAGTCAACGAACACGAAGGTCCAAAATGACCCAGTGGCTCTAACAGCCTCAGGATTAGTGGTACCCCTCACGGTGACCCCTAGCAGACACATCCTCCACCCCAGGAACCAGAGCCTCCAGCCCTGCAGAGCCTCAATTTAGAGGGAAAGAGGCACAACTTTCCCAAGTGGATCACTGGGAGTGAGGGTGTGAGGGCTCATCCCACTTCCACATTTTGATTCCAGTACCTATAATTTCTGATTACCTGGACACAGTATCAGATCATAGCCATTGGTTCAAAATATCTTCTGTAGTTTGGAGGCCAGGACACCGGTCCCGAGGGGGGTATCCCCCAGTGGTGAGCAGATGTGTCTTAAAGAGATTATATTAATGTGCTATCAGACTGGCAGTTTCTAGGCAATGTAGTGCTTCGTTAGACCAATGATCTTATAGTCATGTGCCCATTATCATATTTCCTTCATTATAAAGTGGATTCTCTTTGGTTAGATGTGATAAACCCGAAACCACGCTTCACTACCATTGGATCAATTCTAACTATAGAACAGAGTAGAACTTCCCCTGTAGGTTTCTGAGACTGTAACTCTTTTGAGGAGTAGAAAGCTTCATCTTTCTCCCAAGTAGAGGCTGGTGGTTTTGAACTGCTGACCCTGTGGTTAACAGCCCAACACATAACCGCTATGCCAGTATCCCTGATACTACATGGGAACTTACTTTGAGGCCTTGAATATTGGTGCTGGCTAAAGAGGACACTTGGGCAAGGAAAATACAGAATATGCATTAACCCAAGGAGGACAAGTATTGTCCCCTCCAGAGTAAAAGAAGCTACCAAGTGGCTGGGTGAACAACTTGAGGGATGGTACCAGGTTGAGGGGTCAGCACCTGTCTCTGCTGTGGACAGACCAAAGGTTTAGCAGTGGCAGTAAGTAGCTAGATCAGCCATGGTGAGCGGGACCCCGTGCAGGGGGCTGTTGTCTAGTGTCCGTATCTCCAGCCACAACTGCTCCAGTCACGAGCCCACTGTGCAAGCTCACGATGAGGGGGACAAAGGCTGTCTGTTCCCTTCTTAATTTTCCAGCATGACAGGCTATCCGGCCAGACCTGGGATCTCTCCAAAGAGCACTTTTTGTGAGAAGAGTTAATGAGAGACCACAGTGTGTACCCCAGAGATGTTCACTGTAATTGGGTGGTCACTGCGCCAAAGCCTTTGCATTCGATAAGGAATATACAAGGGAGCTTCAAAACTGGGTGGAAAACTAGGATGAAAAGATCATGGAAATTTTCCATGGGCTTCTTGATGTCCCCTTGTATCTGTGCGCGCGCGCGCGCGCGCGCACGCACACACACACACACACACACAAATAAGGAGCTCCTGCTGGTATTTCCCGTGGAGGTTCAGAATTAGGAAGGGGGGTTCTTTTGTTATTGTTCTGTTAACATTCCTTCTCTTACACTGAAAATCATAATTCCTGACACCATTAAGGTAACCACCTATTTTCTTTATCACAGCACGTTTCTTTTTTTCCCTTAAATCATACACCAACATTAAGATCGCCCCATTGCTTTTTTCTTCTTGTATGGCTAAGGATGCAAGATCAAAACGCTGAGTTTTGACATCACTAGACAGGAAATGTTTCTATGCGTGGTTTTGCCTCTAATTATTGATCTACAGTGAGGTTAGTTCTATTTGTTTCATAGTTTTAGAGACAGCTTTGCTTTTTCCCTTTTAATTCTTTTATGCCTGATAGTGTGTTTTAATTATATTAAACTTTTTACTTGGTTCCAGCATCCAAACCATAAACCAGGTGTGATCACCAGCTGGCAGGTGAAGAAACTGAGGCTCAGAGAGAGAAGGGGATGGCTTGTCCCCATCCTGAGACAGAGTGGGAGGCCGTGTGTTTTTCTTATGAAGTGCTGTGCCCGCAGAGCCGACACCTCTGGTCCTTGCAGCTCTCCTCTGTGCAGTAAGCTGGTTGCGCTTCTGAACATGAGCTTGCACCCCACAAAGTGAAGAGTCTGAGTAGCTCAGGGGACACCTGGCGTCTGCTCATGCAGCAGGGGAGAAGCGGGAGGGTCCCACCAGACTTCCCACCACCCCGCTTCTCCCCATCTGGCTGCAGGAGGCTTAAGAGCTGTCCTCGGACTTTCCAGGCCCCTCCCTCGGCTGAGCTGGGGTCCCGTGCTTCCTGGCCCCTTTCAGCCACTATCAAAGCCCCCATTCTCCAACCACAGCTGTCCCAGCATTCAGCGCCTCCACGCCCCCCCAGCCCCACTGTCATGTCCCTGTGGCATAGAACACAGGTGCCGGGGCTGTATGGATGGGGAGTGGGGAGCTCAGGGAGGAACTCAGTCTGCCGGCAAGTCTGGGACAATGGGAACAGATGCCCAGGGGGCTGAGAGGCCCATGGCCCTTCAAGATGGAGAAGGCCCAGGGCTACCATTGGGATGGGGGCCGGGCAGGGGCTGGGGTACAAGAACTTGGAGGGGTGAGTCTGTCTCCTCCGCTGGGGTCGTGGCCTCAGCTTTGGCCTGGATGCGGGAGGGGGTGGAGGCAGATTGATTGTTCTCATCTAGAGTCTGGAAAACTCCCCAGGGCCCCAGAGGCTGGGAGGTGAGCCAGCTAGGCTGCACGTGGAACCAGGAGGAGAGCCACCCACACTCGCAGTCCCCCTCCCCCCCTCTTGTCTCCCTTGAGAGAGACAGCTGGGGGACGCTGGCAAGGACTCTGGCCTGGGAGGCAGACACTTGGCTGTGGGTCACCGTTTTATAGGCTGAGTGACCCTGGACTTTGCCTCTCTTTGGGTTTCAGGTTCCATGTCCAGAAAGTACTTAAGGTTACCTGAGACCTTCTCCTCCCGCGACTGGGCCAGGAAATTCTACTTGAAATCTCACTTTTGCTTTTCCTGCTTTCCCGGATCCTGTTGACTTCCAGCTGGTCCCTGCAGACCGCGCGGTGAAACCTGGTGGGCTGAAAAAGGGGAGCCCTTGGTTCTTGCCTCCTCTCAGGGAGCTGACAGCAACTGGGGGGCCGGCAGGCCGTGCAGTGGTAAGAAAACACGAGCTCAGCAACCGCTCGGCCAGGCTCGGCCAGCCTCCGGCTTTCACTGCACGTGGGGCGGCCCCAGCTGGCACGAAGGAAGTCTCCCCAGGTGTTCCCCGCCTCCTCTAGGAAGTCCTCAGGAAAGGAACCTGTCTTCTATCCCATCCCCACCCTCTCCAGGGGCACACTGGCCCCTGGGCCTGAGGTTGAGCAGGGGTATGAGGGCAAAGAGAAAAAAAACCTAGATTTTGTTGAGCCCAAGCCACCGGCCAGGCGTTTGTTTGTCTGACACCCCTACCTTCCCGCCCCCGGGTGCAGAAGATACTACCCAGTACAGTGAATCAGTAGATATGATTATTACTCAGCCCATTCATGTAGAGAGGAAACCATCCCAGGGAAACAGACCTCCCGGGTTTTGTCACTGCAAATGACAAAACAGGAGCCCCACCTCAGCGCCACGCGAGTCTGGTCATCACTCTTCCAGAGCTTCCTGGCAGCAGCGGTCTGCCCGCTCACCAGCTCTGGTCTCCCGGTCCTGGGTCTGCCTCGCAGCTACCAGCCTTGCCCAGGCCAGGTGCAGCTGGCCCACACCTCGGGTCCTGTGGGGAGGCGGCAAGGAAGGTCACTTTCTCTCTCTGCCCAGTCGCATCCAGGTTGCCCTTCAGGCAAGAACTGTGGTTACATGTGAGCCATGCCTGGAATTGACTTTCACCCTCAGCCACTGGGTTGCCTGGCTCAAGACCCACAGAGCCTGTGTGCGGATGGGGCACATGCACCCACATTGAGCCTGTCCTAGGGAGGGGGTTCTCTTCCAGCTCTGGGGTGCAAGGTCTGAATCGAGCAAAGAGAGGTCACAGAGCCATGCGGGTGCTTCCCAGACCTGTCCCCCAAAGCCTTCTCAGATGCCCCTCCCCAATAGGCTGCTTCTCCAAGGCTTAAAATAGAGCCTGTCAAAACAAAAACCAAAAAAATAGAGCCTGTCCACCAACAGAGATGATGTGGGAAAGCATTGCCCAGGTTACTGTAGTTACATAATTTCATGTCAAAGAATGAAGAGGAGAGTCTAGCCTGTCAATCAGGTCACAGCCTTTTCTTCCCTGGAGGCTGGACACTCTCTGCTTCACCTTCCTGTTGACAAGACACATGGAGCCACACTGATGGCAGCCAGAGTCCTGGAGATGCGTCCACCACCATTGGATCCACAGGACTTTCCACCCACCGGCCTGCGATCATCCTGCATTTGGCATCATTGCATGTGCTGCGTAAGTCAAGAAGGAATGTATGGACTAGTATCAGACATATGGGCTAACATCAGATATAACTGGACTTGATCTGGACTGGGCTGGGATGTTTTCTCAATAAACAATTGCTCAAAAAACAAAAAACAAACAAAAAACAATTGCTCTATGATCTAAAGCTCTCTCTTTTTTAATCGTTTTATTAGGGGCTCTTACGACTCTTATCACAATCCATACATACATCAATCGTGTAAAGCACATTTGTACATTCATTGCCCTCATCGTTCTCAAAACATTTGCTCTCCACTTAAGCCCCCGGCATCAGGTCCTCATTTTTTCCCCTCCCTCCCCGCTCCCCTCTCCCTCATGAGCCCTTTAAATTTATAAATTATTATTTTGTCATATCTGGCCCTGTCCGACGTCTCCCTTCACCCACTTTTCTGTTGTCC
>NW_022111325.1:3272204-3277744 GCF_000313985.2 Echinops telfairi
AAGGAATATATATATAAGGAATATATATATATTTAAGGAATATATATATATATAAGGAATATATATATATTCCTTAAACCCAAGTTGACTGTACATATGATGTGTAAGCCTAAGAGGAAGGCCCTCAATGAGATGGATGGACACAGTGGCTATAGCGATGGGCTCAGGCCTAAGAACGACCAGGAGGACGGTGCAGGAGCGGGCAGCGCTCCGTTCTGTTGTGCACAGGGTCACTGTGGGTTGGAGCCCCTCGATGGCCCCTAACAACAACAACAAGTGGACTCGAGAGCTTCGGGTGAGAGCAGTTCTTACAGCTGTGTTGCCAACCAGCTGAATAGACTAGCTATCGCTCTCCCCTGTTGTCCTCCACGTTCTACTGTTCTAATTGGACTCTTTTCTGATTTGTAGGCATGCCTTGAAACAGTAACTTCTGGGATAAGAATAAGACTACAAATAAATAAATAAACAGTGCCTGGTACACGGCTGGAGTTGTTCATTGAATATGAAGGGGAGCGGAAAAAAGTCCGTGGAAAATGCCAAGAAAAAGATTTTTTTAATTAAAAAAAAGAGAAACTGCAAAGAGAATAGTTTCCCCATGAACTTCCTGAAGCCTCAACTTTTCTCCCAGTGACATGAATAAAGTCTTCCTCCGCAGACTCTCCCAAGGCCTACGACTCTCCCCTCCAGTCTTGCACAGTCAATTCCAAAAGACCCGACTTAAGAGCCCCCTGCCATGGAGTTATTTCTGATTCTTCTGATTCATAGAGACCCTCTCCAACAGGGAAGTTCCCCAGAATTTGCCTCTTTAAGGGAATAGAGAGCCTCCTCTTTCCCGTCCGGTGAGCTTCTTGGTTTCAAACTTATGATCCCAAGATTAGCAGCCCAATACGTAACCCACTATGCCACTGCCACTGGGGCTCCTGTTCTTAAGAGCAGACTGCCATAAAGGGTTCATAATGGCCAACGCACACACTACCCAGGAAAACCTTGCGTGGCTTCAGCGCTTCCTTGGCTCAGGGAAGGAGGGGATGCGGGCACACCTTGTAGGTCGCAGTTGCCTTAAACGCTGTGTGTTGTGTGCGTAGCTTTGTATTTGGCGGGAACTGGTCCCCTTATCTCCCCTCTGGTAGCCATGTCTTCAAAGAGTACACCATGCAAATACTGGTGATGCTTCAGGGCGGAAATGATAAACTGATCAGAAAAACGTGATGGATCATTAGTGGGGGGCATGGAGTTAGGCTAGGGTGTGTTGGTGGGACAAAGGTTGGAAACTGTGTCAAAAATAAAGTGAGAATAATGGTGCTTGTGAAAGAGTGCGCCGCAGTCGTTTGATAAACTGATGCTGAAGAACTGTATGTGCCTGTCCCAGCTTACCTACACATGCGACTAAAAGACAAAGGAGGCAGGGTCTCCTGCTGGTGACCCCAGGACAGACTTTTCTCCGTGCACCTGCACGGGCTGCATTTGCATTGCAGGCGCCCCACTTTATGTGGGGGTGTTTCGTGGATTCAAATGGAGAATCTGAGAGCAGAGTCTCCCACGAGCTGCCCTTGGTGCCACTGTCACCTCTGTCCTGGGGAGAGAATCCAGGCGTCTGCCTGTCCTGCCCCAAGCGTGTGCCAGGAGGCGCTTTGCCTGGAGTCCCATGGAGGAGGGAGGAGGAAAGGGAGCCTGGGAAAGTCGGGGCCCTGGGCCTGGGGGTGATGTCGTTGGTATTCTGAGTGGTGAGGAGTTCCCGGCTGGGCAGGCTCAGGGTCCGCCCCCTGGCACCAGGCTGCACAGTCCGCGGCAGCGGCCCTGGCCTGTGGCCCTCTGGGCTCCCAGCAACGCCGGCATCTGGCATATTGGTTTGCATGACCACGAGCATCCCCCCAGCGTGCTAGCCTCGTTTTGCCCTTTGTGCCTAAAGACTCCCTGGCTAGGCCAGGAGTCTGCTGTCTAACCTCCACGCCTCAGCTGCAAAGTCAGCTCCTCCTCTGTACAGCGAGCCCCAGGGCCACAGAGACAAAACCCAACCCAGAGCTCCCCAGGAGTGGCCGCGGCCATTAGCACTTCATTCCTACCTCCTAAAAAGAGCCTTTCCCCCATCTTCATCCCTCCAACGCAAACCACGGGGTGGGGCGAGGTTCCCAGATCTTTCCAGGAACAAAGTCTCCCATTTTCCTTTCATCTCCCCCCCCAACCCCCGCCGTGCCCAAGCCGGAATTTGAGTCCCTCCTCTTCCTCCTTTGACTACCGGGAAGTCCTTCCGGCTGTCTAACTTCCATCCCTCTAGCTGCAACCTCATCCTCGAGCTCAGGCTAGCGCTCCCTCCCCGCCCCTTCGGCCCTCCCTCCCTACTGTACCAAGTCTTCGCGTCTCAGCCCCAGAACCATGTCCTACTTCACTCGCCCTTGCTCTCGTCGCGGCCGCCAGAAACCGACGCAGAGAAGCCAGCCGGTCCCGTGATCGGCCGGAGCCCCCCGGGCTCCCAACTAAGGGGGCGGGGGCGGCCCGGGGACAGGCGGGGCAGGGGCGGGGGGAAGAAAGGGGATTTTGTGCCTCGCGGGGCGGCCCGGCGCCCTCTTCCGAGCGCCCTGCGGGCCTGGCCGCTCCCCGAGTCCGCGCAGTCCCCGCCGCAGTCTGGGCTGCAGCCGCAGGACCGAGCGTGGACCCGGAGGAGCCCCCGGAGGAGGCGGCAAACTTCGCGGCGCCGCACGCCCACCCCGGCCCTCGGCCTCCGGCCGGCAGGTGAGTGAGACCGCAGCCCAGCCGCCCGCCGCGCGTGGTGGGGAGCAAGGTGGGGCGCCCATCACCCCCCACCCCCGGGGTCCGCGCCCCGGGACCCACAGCCCTGGCCTCCGAGGCCCCGGCCCGGCGCGCCCACCTGGGCGAGGGCGGCGGCCGGCTTTGCGGAGCGCCCACCGCCCCTGCTGCCAGCTGCCAGATTCCGCCGCAACGCCCAGCCTTGCCGCTGCCACCCCCGTTGCTGCTGCCCCCCGCAGCTCCCTCCGCCTCGGGTCCACGGGAGGTGGGCACGCGTCCTCCCTGCGCCGCCGCGGGGATGTCCGACCTTGTCCTGGGCAGGGAGGCAGCGGTCCGAGTCAGCCCCCTGCTCCGCGCCGGAGGTTCCGCGTGCGGAGCGGCGGCCACCCGCCACTCTCCTGGGGACACTCGGCTGTAGCCCGCAGGGCAGCCGATAGGAGGAGCTGCAGCGAGGGAGTCGTCTCTGGGACTCTAAACCTGGAATCCCCTCATCTACTTACTTGCTGTGTGACCTTGTGCAAGTTAATTGGCCTCCCTGAACCTTGGGATCCTCAGTGGTGTATAGCCAAAACCATAAACATGGTGTGTTCCTCCCTGAGGAAGTTATGCACGGGAAACAAGGAGGACACCTGCCTTTGGCAGGCGGTCAGGACCTGTTAAGTGGAATTCTGTTTATCACTGCTGGGGGCTGCTGAGAACCCCTTTGGGGAAGAACTCCCCCAAACCCGTTGCCAGCAGAATAACTCTGGTCATCTGACTCTTAACGGGATCAAGAGCTTTGCCATCGATTTTGTTAGCACCGGTATCACTTACAACCCTTAGCTGAGTCCAGATAACAGCCAAAAGACCAGCATGTCCAGTGCCTGTGCCGTCACCGCTAAGTACCGTTGACAAGAGCTTCGTGCACCTTTCAGACTGTGTACGGAGAGGAGCTACAGTAGATGGGTAACTAATAGTGTTATTCTTCATCGGGCTTCCAATAATGAGGACAATTTATGTGATTACCGCAGTTACGCCGCCTGCCAGCCCTGCTAAAGCCTCTTGCTGCTCTGCAGACTGCCGCCATGGGGGCAGCTGAGAGCCATCCTGCTGTGGCCAGAGCTTTGGCCTCCTGCTGCCCCTGCTGGGCCCTGGAGCTCAGTTGTTAGGGGGCACATTGTGGGCTGCCAGTGGGTGGGCATTCAGCATGAAGGTAGTGAGTGGGTGTTAGGAGCACACTTGCTCATGCACACACAGCCTGCTCTTGATTCTCTGTGGACTGGATCGGTGATGCTTGTGAGAAAGATGAAGGTCCTAAGTCAGAAAGGAATGATGCTGTAACATGAGGAAATGTCCCTGAACAGCTGGAGGAAACACAGAAGGAAGGCAGACATCTAAAGGCAGGGACAGGAATGAGAGGGTTGGAGAGGGGTGAGAGGAGGCTGGAGTGAAAGTAGGGGAAGGGACAGAAGGACTGGCAAATCTCTGAGTTAGAAGAGGAGCCATGTGCCCTTCTCTAGAGGAAGACGGAGAGAAAGTGGGTGGTGTGGGAGGAGGAAGGAGAAGGCCAAGCCCTAGACATCTGAGTGATGAGCCTGGTACTGAAGGAGGGGGTTCCTGAGTTTTCTCCAAACCCCTGGCAGGATGAGGAATCAGCTGCGGCCCCACTTTGACCTAAGAGCCCACACAACCACAGCCACCCTCTTGGCCCTCTTTTTAGTAACTCCCAGTTCTGGAGTTGGGAGTGGGGTGCCCTTCATGTTCCAGGGCAGCAGGTGCCCCTCAGTCTCATATCTTCCTCCTCCATCCCCTTACCTTCAGACAGAGGCTAGAAGGAGTAGTCCAAAGTGTTGGCCCCAGAGAGCCAGCTCCAGCCCAGAGAGGAGAGGAAGGGAGGGCACTGGGAAGGAGTTTGGCTTAGGCTCTGGCTCAAATGCTCTTGGCCAATGGTCTCCTAATTACCCTCAAGCACTGGCTGCTCATGCCAAACACCCATGCCACTCCCACCCCCCAACACAAACCTTCCGAGGACCCGATGGCTAGTGCTGGTCTCAGCACCCTCTGATCTGGCTCCTTCAAGAACCTCCTTTCCTTCAAAGGTCCAAGAGAGGCCTTGGGCATCTGGCTCCTGTCACTCCTGTCCCAACTTTGACCCCAATAAAATGACACCCAGCCACAATGGGGGAAATGGAGGTTACAATGGCAGAGAGACAAAAGAGACTACCTTTTGGATCTGTGAGAAGAAGGAAATCTTCAGATTCAGGGAAGGGCAGAGAGATGATGATTGAACAATGGGGCTGACCTGGGAGTAAGCCTGGAAGTCTTGCCTGCAGTCTAGCCTTCAGCCCTCCTGCGGCACCATTGGCCTAGTCCAATGGGTCTCCATGTTCTGCCCTAACCCTCAGAGGTACCCTAGGACACTGGCTTGCAGCCTGCCCTCTGGAGGACACAGGCTTGGTATCTAACTCGCTTTGCTGGGAACGTAAGGGCACTTCTTCCTTTTCCACTCTCCCTTTTTCCGTGTCATCTGGCTCCCCCCTCCCATTCAGAGAGTGGAAGGGCTGTTAGAGCTTCCAAGGAATATTCTGGGTCTTCAGGGCTTCTCATAGCCAGCGTGGGAGGGGGGTGACCCCTGCCATTTATTCTCACTCCCCTTAGCCCACTCTCCCAGCTTAGGGCTTTCACAGAAGGTGGAGTGGGGGGAGGGCCAGGCTGGATGGGGGCCAGGCTGGCAGAGACAGGGGCTTTGTCCCAGCTCATATCTGAGCCAGGGGATCCGGTGGGAAAGCCCGTGCCAGGCAGAAAGGAGAGGCGGG
>NW_022111325.1:3277844-3307418 GCF_000313985.2 Echinops telfairi
GGGGGAGGAAGTGAGGCGGGCAGCCGGGGTAGCTGGGCGGGGGGGTGCTGCGGAGGGGAGAGGAGAGCTGTGTGTTGCCGGAGTTCAGTCTCACAAGACCCCTTGGAGGAGCCGGAGTGGGTCTGGTGCCCAGGGAAGAATGGGTAGGAATGGAAAACTGGAGGGGTGCTGTGGGAGGAGGCAGCCCTGGGATCCAGGATGGACTCTGGCATGGGGAGACGCAGGGGAACCCTAAGTGTCATGCCACCAGCTTATGCTCAGAGCCTTTGTTGAGCTCCTGTGTGCCTGGGACTGCAAAGCACTTTCACAGCATCATAGCCTCGGAACAGCTTGTAACCTGGTGGTAGTGGGGCTCTTTTACAAGTCAGAAAACAAAGGCTCAGAGATGGCAAGGAACTTGCCTAAGGTCCCATAGCAAGTGGATTAAGACCCAGGTCCCAGCTCTGAGGAGGAATTCCTTGGCTGGGATATGGGGACTCAGATAGGCACCGTTAATAGTGGGGGGTGGGGAGACTGGGTTTTGGAGGCCAGGTTACGTGGGAACCCAAACCTATATGGGAGAGATCCAGGGAAGTCTGTATCAAGGTCTAAATCCATCCTTCCTCTTCAGATCCCTCCATCAGCCTTCATCATGGTCCCACTGCTCCTGTCCCTGCTGGCAGCCTTGACCCAGGTCCCTGTGGCCTTCGCTGACGCCCTGGAAAGGGACAGTTCCGGTAAGTGGTTCCACCCAGGGCCATGGTGTCTGTCTCCTGCACTCCCCTGTAGGTGGTAGGGAGTGGCCTCTTTTCTTACTCTAACCTGCCATGGATAGAAGAAATGAGTTGTGGGATCCTGGGCCAGGATGGGAACTTTGGAGAGAGGACTGGGGGCAGGGCCCTAGGATGTGGCACCCTGGGAGAAGAGCAGATGGAGTTGGGAGACATCCTGGAGGTGACACTGAAGGGGACGGTTTGGGAGACTTTGGGGAGAGGGCTAAAGCACACAGGGATGAGGTCAGAGGTCAGAGGACTTTAGAGAGGGTCCAGGGAATCCTGGGGTGAAACTGGGAGATTCGGGGAGCAAAGCAGAGGAATTCTGGGAGTGACATTGACCGAAAGATTTTGAGATGGGTCTGCAGGGCTGTGGGTGGGCCTGGGGACCCCACACAGGGCACAGCAGGCCTCTGGGGGCGGGGCTAGGAAACCTCAGGGGAAGACGGGGGCGGGCCTGGGGGGGCTGGGGCCAGATGTGGGGGCGGGGCTTGGAGGCCGGGGGCGGGACCAGGCCAGCGCACAGCTAGCGGCTGCAGCAGCCCTGCCCCGCCTACAGAAGACCGGGCCTTCCGAGTACGCATCGCGGGCGACGAGCCACTGCAGGGCGTGCTCGGCGGCGCCCTCACCATCCCGTGCCACGTCCACTACCTGAGGCCGCCGCCCAGCCGCCGGGCTGTGCTGGGCTCTCCGCGAGTCAAGTGGACCTTCCTGTCCGGGGGCCGGGAGGCCGAGGTGCTGGTGGCGCGCGGGGTGCGCGTCAAGGTGAGCGAGGCCTACCGGTTCCGCGTGGCGCTGCCCGCCTACCCTGAGTCCCTCACGGATGTCTCCCTGACGCTGAGCGAACTGCGGCCCAACGACTCGGGCATCTACCGCTGCGAGGTCCAGCACGGCATCGAAGACAGCAGCGACGCGGTGGAAGTCAAGGTCAAAGGTGACGGTCGGGCTGGGAGAGGTTTAGGAGGCCCCTGGGGAAGGGGGAACCTACAGGCCCAGGGGGCTGAGCAGGAGTTGGAAAAGCCTTAGGAGTTAACAGGCTTTTGTTACCTGCTCCCTCTCCCCAAGCAGAGAAAAAGTTCTACCCACGGTCTAACTCCAGCCCCTCGGGCTGTCGAGTGAGAGCCAGGCGAACGTTGGCGTTGTGTAGCGGGGGAGGGGCCCTGTGGTGTAAGGGTTATGAGTTGAGCTGCGAACCCGTGAGGTCAGCAGTTGAAAACCTCCCGCCGCCCTGGCACAGTTACAGTCTCAGTAATTCACCTGGGCATTCTACCCCGCCCTACAGGGTGGCTAGGAGTTGGATTGGACTGGAGGGCAGTGAGTACCCGCAATGGCACAGGGGCGGGGTGGGGTGGGGTGGGGTGGCGGGTGGTCTGTACTCAGGCCCATTCTCCACTTCTCAGGGGTCGTCTTCCTTTACCGGGAGGGTTCGGCCCGCTATGCCTTCTCCTTCACTGGGGCCCAGGAGGCCTGCTCCCGCATCGGGGCCCACATTGCCACCCCTGAGCAGCTTTACGCCGCCTACCTCGGGGGCTACGAACAGTGTGATGCCGGCTGGCTGTCGGATCAGACCGTCAGGTGGGCAAGGGGCTGACTGAGGGGGCTGTGGCCCACTGGCCGTATGAGGGGCTGTGTTGAGTTGGGCATACAGGATCCCTGCCTTGAGGGTTGAGGGTGGTCTGGGGGGGTGGGGGGGTGGCGGGGAGGGATTTGAGAACCTTGCTCCAAGGGTGAGGAAGGGGTGGCAGTTGAAGGTGCCAAGACAGGCAGCCGTCAACAATGAACAGTAAGCTACACAGCTACATGGAGAGGACCTGCCTTTGGGTTGAATCAGTAAGAGATGCCTCCCTCCCCAGGTATCCTATCCAGACCCCCCGAGAGGCCTGTTATGGAGACATGGACGGCTTCCCTGGGGTGCGGAACTATGGGGTAGTGGACCCGGATGACCTCTATGATGTCTACTGTTATGCTGAAGACCTAAATGGTGATTGGGAGTGAAGGGTCCCCAAGATAAGGAGCCTCTTCCCCAGCATTGTCGGGAGGTCTCCCTGCCGGCCCTGCTGGGAGAGCATTTGATCCATCAGGCCCTCACAGGGCAAGAAGATAATCCTCTTCCAAACATTGTGGAAGAGGCCACAGCCCCTGGCGGTCAGCTCTGACCCTGCCGCCACATGCTGTGCCCCACCCTGCTCCTCAGCTTCTCTGAACCTCCACTTCTGTCTCTGCAGGATGAGGATGCTGGGTTGGACAGGTTCCTTCCAGCTCCTGTGTGTGTGTGTGTGTGTGTGTGTATAGGGGGGCAAGTAGTTGACCCCATGTCAGATAAGGAGACAGAGACCTGGAGAAGCTTGCCTCAGGCCCCTGTGGGAGCCCGGGTTTGAAAGGGCTTCCTAGTAACCCCCCTTCCTCATCCCCCCCACAGGAGAGCTATTCCTGGGTGCCCCCCCAGATAAGCTGACATTGGAGGAGGCAAGGACATACTGCCAGGAACGGGGGGCTGAGATTGCCACCACGGGTCAGCTGTACGCAGCCTGGGATGGTGGCCTGGACCGCTGCAGCCCAGGCTGGCTGGCTGACGGCAGTGTGCGCTACCCCATCGTCACCCCCAGTCAGCGGTGTGGAGGAGGCCTGCCTGGCGTCAAGACCCTCTTCCTCTTTCCCAACCAGACTGGCTTCCCCAACAAGCACAGCCGCTTCAATGTCTACTGCTTCAGAGGTGAGCCCCCAGCCCCACAGAGAAGTCCTGCCCCAGCTTGGGCCCGCCTCCCTCAGGTCTGTACCCTTTGCCTGCAGGAGCCATGGGGGATACGGAGCTTTGCCATCCTTAGGGCCCTAAGTCTGGGCATGCCTCCTGGCTTGGTCTCATGCTGCTGTGCAACTGCCTCCCTGCGTCTCCCACCAGGAATCAGTCCAGGCTTTTCTCTTCCACGTTCAAAGTGAACCTCTTTCTCCATATTGCGAGGCCCACTAAATTCCTATATCCTGCCGGCTAACTCAGTGAGCAGAGATGACTGACAGTCTCTGGATCCACTGAGGGATCTCACCAGCTTCTCCACTGTTCCCAGGCAACTAAGAGCCCTGCCCAGGAGTGGGTGTGTTTCAGACCCTGAAGTTTGAAGGCGTATGCCTGATCGTTAACTACCAGAGGCTGGTGGGCATCGGGAGCAAGTTGGGTGGAGTTGGGTGGAGAGGTGTTTCCCTGCCTACATCTTGCATCGGGAGGTGAAGGGAAGGCAGTGCCTGAGACTCCCAGAGGCCCAGGCTCCAGGCCACGGGTGGCTGACCATCCGGGAAGCATGATCACACTTGGGATCCTGCAGTGCTGCTGCTAGGGTGGGGTACCGAAAAAGTAGGAGACACAGTCATTATCCTCAAGGAGCTCCTTCTCTGAGGCTGGAGACAGGGTGCCTCACTGCCAGGATGAGGTGAGCCCGAGAGAAAAGCGTGGCTTCCTTCGGCCCCTATCTGCAGACCTCTCTGGTCTGGGGCTGCGGGGGCGGGTGGAGAAGTGAAGTTGACATGAAGGTGTGTCCGTCTGGGAAGGATGCTGAGGACAGGACTCACAATGATAATGACAATGGTGATGGTAGTTAGTATTTCTATGCACCTTATACCAAGCACTGCCCTGCAAAGAAGCGCAGAAAGAGCTGGGGGGTGGGGAGGCGGATGGGAATGGAGAGGGGAGAGGATTACTGGTGTTGGGAGCAGGTGGAGGACAGGAGGTGTGTTTGTTTGACTTGAAGCAAGGCTCACTGGAGCAGGTGATGAGGACAGGGACGTCCTGTCCTGTCCTGCTCCACTGAGCAGACAGCCCTCAGGGAATTTCGTAGTCCAATTCCATCTTTGCTTCATTGGGTTTCTCCTCTCTGTTCCCTTCCCCAAAGGACAAGACAGTGCATCCTAAACCTTTCATTCCCTGAAAGGAGCAGACTCCAGAAGGAGAGGGTGACCCTCTCTGCCCTCTGGTCCCAGCTCCAAGTTCAGCTGGGGACTATTGAAGGTTCTTCCTATATGCTGCCCTTCACCCCGCCTGTGACAATGGCACCTGTCCCCTCCAGTTGAAGAATCTTGGGATATAAGGTGGAATGAATGGGATCCCTCATAACCTTGCCACCCAGCCCAGGGCCCCCAGGTACTGAGGCCACCTGGTCCATCTTTTGGCCTCCATCCCCTTACCTAGGGAATAGCTCTCACCTAAGCCTCTCTTGACCACTCTCCCTGAAGTGCTTCCCATCATTGTCTCTCTCTATTCAGCTGTATGTTGCGACATGGGAGAGTAAGTCAGAAAGTACTGCCGCCAAATCAAACTTCTGTTCAACAAAAGTATCAAAACATGAAGCTTTTATTTCTAGACGTATTCTCTTTCGTGGCCTATACATCTCTGAAGGTGGTGCTTCCATCTCTCTGACCCTCCCCCCATAGACTTCTGTGCTCTCTGACTTAGGCCAGGTCGAAAGGACTGCTTTGGCTTCCTTGAGGGGACACACATGGCATTTCTTTAAAATGCTCTTTGAGTTTGGGGCACAGAAAGAGGTTGGAAGGGGCAAGATTAGAACTACAGGGTGGAGAGGGTCTGGCTGCCCACACACTAGTCCTAGCACAGCCCTGGCTCCCCTGGGAGAAGAGCAGATACTTTGTCACAATAGGGGGAATTCCTCCCCACTTCCCTGGCCTTTTCTCACCAAGGCAGTATTCAGTCTTCTGTAAACTTCTTCCCAATAAGCCCCCATAGCATTCTGTACCCCTCGAGCAAATCGATGCAGATTCCCCCGTTGGAGTCCCCTCAAAGCAATATCCTGTGGTGATCTCTGCCTTGAATTTGTCCGACCTAGCAGATTCCCTTCAGCAGCCACTGTTTTGATTGGACCAGGCCCTCTGGATCGTATTGGTGTATCCAAGACTTGTCCCCCGTGATGAGGCATTCCTTAAGTCATCTTCATCAGCCTCACAGTTGTAGTATTAAATTAAAATGGTGAAGAGGTGGGGGGCCAGCCCCCACCGCTAATCGCGGGTTCAGTAATACTACTTCTGGGTTCAGTAATGCACAATTGTACGGTTGAGATATAGAAGTATTATATTAAAGTCATCGAGAGTATGAGAGATAATACAATAATACAGTGAGACATATTACATGGTAGCACTGCTCACCTCCGCCCCGCTTGGTGGTCCTCATGGGGGAGAACCCGGCTGCCAGAGCAGGAGCAGCCACCCTCGTCCACCTCCCTCATGGGAGCAGCCCTCCTGAGAACCAGGGAGCCTCCTTATTTATTGCTAACCACGCATCATATCACTTTAGGGGGATCTGATTACAGAATCATACATCACAGAAAAGGGGTAATGCAATTCATCCTAGAACAAGTTTGACGTGTCTGGTATCTCCTGCAAATAAACAGACAACTGCTATCCTCATCAGAAGGGAGTGGGCCCTACTTAGGGTGAGTCAGACTATACAGTCTAGATGGCTGATGTTAGGGAAAATAACCTCTGACCTACTTTCGCTGACCGCCTAGTGAACAGTCATTCTCAAGCTAAATCTGGCATATATTTTGGGGAGACAACTTAAGAGAAATCCTTCTGTTTCCCACACACAGTCTTGCTTCAAAGATGGATGGAAAGACCAGCTCTTCAAGCCAGCTGATCCCCCACCTCAGTGTTGTTATTCAGTACCTTTTTGCTTTCCATAAGGTACCTAATGAGACCGAGGCAGACGGATTGCTGTGGGGACTCCTTTGCACCCGTCCGCTGATTGCAGACACATTTGTGTGGAATAAACCCAGCACGTACGCAGCAGAACGTTGGAGCAATACTTTTGTACTTGCTCTAGTGTCTGTGTGTTCCTTCTTTGTGTGCAGACTGTAGGACAAGAAGCTTGTCATTTGGGGGCTTGGGTGGATACATAGCAGAGACTTGGTAGTGATTGAGGACAGTGTCACCCGGTCCAGAGGACTTCTTGGGCCCTGAGGGAGCTGCCCAGGGAAGGTGTGAGAGAAGATCCTGGTCTCCGACCGGCTAGCCAATGTTCTCACACTGCAGGCCATGACTCGAGAGGGCACCTAGTCAGTCTCCTTTGGGCATTTTCCTCCCAACAGACTCTGCCCAGCCCTCTGCCATCCCTGAGACCTCACCCCCGGCCTCTGATGGATTGGAGGCTATCGTCACCGTGACCGAGACCCTGGAGGAGCTGCAGCTGCCTCAGGACAGGGTGGAGAGCGAGTCTCGTGGGGCCATCTACTCCATTCCCATCATGGAGGAAGGAGGAGGCGGAAGCTCCACCCCTGAAGACCCTGCAGAGGCCCCTAGGACCCTCCTAGGTAACTTGAATCATTTATCCTGGGGAAGTCTCCACCTGAGAGAAGTTGGCGGCAGAAGGGGCCAGCCCAGGTTGACTGCATGATTCTGCCCCATCCTTTCTCAGCAGCTCAGTGGGGCATCTCCCCCATCCCTCTCCCAACCTTCATCCTTCCAGCACATTCCACCCCCAGTTCTCTGGGAGGTCTTTGGTTCATCCAGCCTCTCTCAGCCGCACTGGCAGTCTCTGTTGCAGAGTTTGAAAGCTTGGACAGGCCTGGAAACGCTCAATTTAAGGAGTTACACCTAGGAAAACCGTTCCCTTTCTTTGGCCCCTCCTCCTTGCCTCCTTAAATAGAGTAGTGGTTACAAGTTGGGCTACTAACTGTGAGGTTAGCAGTTCAAAACCACCGAGGCAGAAAGATGAGGTTTTTTTACTCCTGTAAAGCGTTACAGCCTCTGAAACCCACAGAGGCAGTTCTGCCCTGTCCTATAGGGTCGCTATGACTCATTCGTGACTGATGACAGGGAGTTTTCTGGTTTTGAGAGAGGAAAGGGAGATGCAGCGGCCATGCTGCTGGCTAATGACAGAGCACAAGGACTTCTCCAGTCTCCCGCCACCCTGACTTGAGCTCTCAGGAAGTGGAGCAAAGAGGCCTCACCCGCAGCCCCCCCCCCAGCCCCACCTTTCCACCCCGCCCTTTCCTGCCTCCTTTCCGCTGTCGGGACGCTGTCCTTGGTGCTGAACCCTCTGTGCTTTGTACAGAATTGGAAACCCAGTCTATGGCACCTCCCATGGGGTCCTCGGAAGAGGAAGACAAGTTGTTGGAGGAAGAAGAGAAATACAAGGAGGAAGATGGGGAGGAGGAAGAGGAGGATGAGGCCTTGTGGTCCCGGCCGAGCGAGCTGGGCAACCTGGGCTCAGAGGCACCTCTCCCCACTGACCCTGCTCTGGAGCAGTCACCATCCCAGGTCTCTCCACCAGCGAGGGTGATCCCACAGGCTGGTGCACCGCCACAACCTGGTGCGGGGTCAGAGGCTCCCAGGCTCCCGAAGGTCCGTGGGCCACTCACTGAGACCTGGCCTACTCCCAGGTGGGAACTGGCGTCCCCACCACCTTCCACACCATTTGGGGCAAGAGAGGTGGGGGAAGAGACTGGAGGCCCTGAGCTGTTTGAGACCCCCCGAGGAGAGAGTGAGGAGACAGGGAGCTCCGAAGAGGCCCCTTCCCTGCTTCCAGCCACACGGGTTCCCGAGGCCCCCTATGAAGACAATTCCGGAAGAACTGCCCTGGCAGGGACCTCAGTGCCAGCTCAGCCAGTGCTGCCCACTGACAGCGGCAGCCGAGGTGGAGTGGCCGTGGCCCCTGCATCAGGTAACTCTGCTCAAGGCTCCACCTGCCTCCTGACCCTCCTCCTGTTTCTCCCTTTGCAGCTCTGGGTCACTTGACCTGCAGTCCCATAATCCCCATCGCCCCAGACCCTTCTGTCCTTTCTCCTCATTCTGTAACCCACTTCTACCTGTGGGTCTCCAGCCCGGGACACCCCACCTTGTGACTTCCATTCTCACTCTCTAACCCTCACCCTGTGACCTCCAACTCCACAATTCCCACCCTGTGACCCTCGGCCCCACCTCGGACCACCTGGGACCCTTTCCACCCCTTGGGACTCTCATCCACCTCCCAGGGCACCCTCACACTCTGCTCAGGGTGCCTCCCTCAACTGTTGCCCTCCTCAGGGTGCAGGCCTAGAGGCACTGCCCCTCCACCCCCACCCCACCCCCCGCCTGTGTGCCACCCCCTCCAGCTGCCTCCCACTGACATCAGGGACTCCTGGGATTCCCTTTCCCAGCGACTGGATCCCAGGAGTGCCCCTAACCCCATGGAGCCTTAAGTGACTACTTCTGTGAAGTATTTTTTTCGACTGTTTCATGGAAAACAAGCCTCGGAAATAAATCTCTATTAAACCACTTTATAACCCAAACTCGAACCCTCTGTCTCCACCTCCAGCTGTCTGGTCTTTTCATTCCATGGACCTGTGTCCTAGGTCACTCTCGGATGCTTCTCTGTCGTGCCATGCCCCTCCCACAAGCTTTCTCTCCTCCTCTCTGTGTCTCCGCCTCCTCAGTCTCCCTCTGCCTCTTCCTTGTTCATCTGCTGCCACATCCTTGCCAGTGCTGGCATCTAACAGCCCCTTCCTGCTCCCTCAGCTTCTCCTTGCGCCTGTCCACACTCTCCTTCCCGACTGCTGAGATCCCACATAGGACTGTCCATAGGATGGACCCCAGAGAGGCCCTTGTCAGCCCGGGGGGGCCTTTCGGGGCATGTAGTCCCTCACTGCGATGGGAAGGCACTGCACACCCAGGGTGTGCCTGTGTGTACTTGCATCCCTATCAACCCATCCTGGCTGTTCCCACAGGGGAGTTGGCTGAGGTCCTCTTTGATATGCAGGCTCATTCATGCCTGGCACCCTGTGCCCCAAACTTCCCAGCCCTGCTTCTCGGCAGGGGTATGACCCCTAACTGTTCATCCCACTGCCCACATCCCCAATCCACCCCTGCTCCACTAATCCCTGCACTAATGACCACTCCCTCATGCCAGAGGGAATGGCTTCACCCACCCAGACCCAAGGATCGCAGAGTCCCGAATCCTGGAGAAGACTGGAATCAGAGATGGTGGACAACTCAGAGGGGCAGGCCGATTTGAGCTGGGTTCTGGGGTTGGAGAGGAACCCCAGTATGTGGGGAAAGTTGGGCTTCCCTGTGGAGGTCCCTGGAAAATGCTTGGGCCCGCCCTGCCCCACACTTCTTGATGGTGCAGCCTGGGCTGGGCACTCCTGCATCTCACCCCAGCTCACTCACTTCCAACTGCTGGCTGCCTGCCTAGCTGGCCTTCAGTACCATGGGCTAGGGAGGGGGAGCACCAGTGGAGGTCTCTGCTGTGTGTTAGTGACTCCAGCCTCACCACCAGAGCAGACTGGAACATGAGGGAGCGCGAGGACCCCTGGTCTGCTACTGCAGCAGAAGGGAAGGGTATCAGAACTAGAGTCAGGGAGGGAGGACAAAAGAAAGCCTCAGGAAGGGTTTTTTCACGACATTCAGGGTGTCCTGGACTCGGGTCTGCGGCCCTCAGCCAGGGGAGGGACCTGTGACTTGTCCCCCAGGGTTGGATGGCTGGACAGGGAGGAGCCAAGAGGAGCAGCAAAGCAGGAGGGGCCTTCAGGACTAGCCACCTCTGTGGGGCCTGGTGTCTAATGAGTTAAATAGAATGCCCCCCCTCCCTCCCCACCCCTTTGCCCAGGAGGACAGACCCACAGCTTGGGAGAAACCATTGGCAGAGAGGAGGTGACAGGGGCGTGGGCTGGATTAATTTTAACTAAAACAGCTAGGTCATCCCAGCAGAATTCCTTGAATCAACTCCAGCTTCTTTCTGAATCCCATCAACAATGAGATCTCAGGCCAGAGTGAAGCATTGTGGGCCTTGGCCTCTACCACTGGGCACGGGTGGTGCTGTCTGAAGGGTCCCACTCAGGGAAGATCTTAACGTGGGCTGAGGGCCCTGACCTGCACTGTTAGCCTATGGGGCCACCTTCCCTGGGGTCATCCAAACTGCAAAGAGGCTGGAGGATGGCCAGTGCTCACCCCAGGAGCCAGAGGGAATGAGTGAGCAAGTCCCAGGTTGGAGAGGGCAGATAGTTTAGCCACTAGGTGGATATGTACAGCCAAGTCCAGGCTTTCAGACAAGCACAGCAGGAGGCCAGGGAGCCTGAGGAGAAGTGAACTAGAGAGCGGAGGAGGCAGTCTGAGGAGGGGAAGATAGAAGGGGAGGTCATATGATGCTGAGACAAAGCTGAGTAGGTCCCTGGGAGGGTGTGGATCTCCACTGACCTGCCCACTGGACAGTGCAATGAATAAGCTCCCCTTGGGCCACACAAGTCCTAGGTCCCTGAGGCAATAAGGTCAGACCACACCCCACTGTTGCTATGACTACTGTCTTAAGCCCAACTGGAACAAAGAAAGCTAACATCCCACCCCCGCCCCGTCCGGGGAGAAGTGACCTGCCCAAGGTCATGCGGCCTAACCAGGAGCCAGATGAAAACCCCAGCCTCAGGACTAGCACCCAGTATCTCTCCCCCAGAGTGCAGAGGGTCCCCCAAGGCCGCTGGACACTTCCCTTCAGTCTTCTCGGACTGGGTGCACCCTGGTCGGCCTGAGGACCGCCCACACCGGGATGAGCCAATGCTGAAGTGGTGGGGGAGGGGAACCAAAACTCTGGGCTAGGCTGTGAACAGAAGCCGATTCCAGGGTGAATTTTTAGGGTGCTGTGATAGCTCCCAGGCTGAGGTAGCTGAGCTGTGCCCCACCTCACTCTATCCCCCTCTCAGGTGACTGTGTCCCCAGCCCCTGCCGCAATGGTGGGACATGCTTGGAGGAAGAGGAAGGGGTCCGCTGCCTGTGTTTGCCTGGCTACGGCGGGGAGCTGTGCGAGTTTGGTGAGTGTGCTGAGGGACCTGGGGGCGGTGGGGAGAGGTCTAGAACCTGGGTCCTGCCGCCTGTGCTAGTTCCGAAGGCACTCTCACTAATAGGCAAGTCACTTCACCGCTCGGTGCCCCAGGCTCTACTTATCTGTTAGCTGGGACCCAAATGCCTCGCTCGGGTGTCCCTGGGACAGGCGAGCTTAGCACACTGCGGGCATTTCGGAGCCACTCCACCCGTGCCAGTTTCCATTCTCCGGGGAAGAGAGGTGGGCACCAGTCCTTGGAGGATGGGATGGAGGAAGACAGAGGCTCAGGCTTACATTCCAGCCTTCCACGTACGGGGACCCGAGCCGGAGCACCCCTCCGCTCCTCCGCAGCTCGGGCTCCCGCCCCGCCCCCCACGCGTTACCAGCTCCGTAGCCCCGCCCCCTCGATCGGCAGCGGTGGGAGGAGCCAGGTGCCCCTGGAGGGCACCAAGCTCCTCCCGGCTGCGGGGGTCTTGCGTCACAGTGGCCGGTCCTTCCGTGCCCCAGGCCTCCGCTTCTGCAGCCCCGGCTGGGATGCCTTCCAGGGCGCCTGCTACAAGCACTTTTCCACCCGGAGGAGCTGGGAGGAGGCCGAGACCCAGTGCCGGCTGTACGGCGCGCACCTGGCCAGCGTCAGCACGCCGGAGGAACAGGACTTCATCAACGGTGGGCGGACGGGCACCCCGCCGTGCGCGCACTCGCGCGCGTTCCTTCGCGCAGCCCTACTCATTAATTCACGCGCCCATTACTTGGCTCGCCTCTTTCCCCCACTTTTCCATTTTCTCCTTACCTCCCACTCCACGCTGGGGAAATGGGGCTCTGGCTGGAAAGGGTTTCGCCCTCAGGAGCCTGGCCTTGTCTCGTGAGACCCGCTGTCAGTCCCCGTCAGGCTCCGCGGCTCTCTGATCTCCCTTCCGCCACCTGTACTCGAGTCTTCCCGAAAGAGTGTAGTCCCTCCCCAGTGCATACCCTTTCTAGACTGGTTGGTATTTCCCCCACGACCACCCCTCCCACCCCCACCCTTGGCTCCTTTCTGTCCCAGATGCAGAAGCTGGCGGGAGAAAGGAAAACTGGGAAGCGCGGGGGGCGGGGGGCGGGCGCTCCCGGGGGAGGTGGCCTGCAGGCCGCTCGATAACGGAGAATCTCTGCCACCTGCTGGCCGAGGAGCTCACTGCACACCTTCGTCTCTCCTACGGTCATTCTCCAGATCGATACCGGGAGTACCAGTGGATCGGGCTAAACGACAGGACCATCGAAGGCGACTTCCTGTGGTCGGATGGGGTCCCTCTGGTGAGAGACCCCAGTAGCCCCTCATGTATTCTAGTTATCTCCCTTGAAGCACTTTTGCCCGTTATCCCTCAATCACACACACACACCTGTTTTACAGCCCTCCCCCCCTTCTCCCTGCCCCCCTTCTCTTTTGTCTTCCTCTCACTTCCCCTCCAGTTCCCACCCTCTCCCTGAAGCCAAGCTTTTTCCCTAATTCTTCACCTGCCCTCTCCTGGCTTCCCCAGGGCTCCCTCTCTCTCCAGATCCCCCAGGGCCCTATCCCTCAATGCTCCCCATTTCTGAAGCTGCCCCCTACCCCCCAGCTCTACGAGAACTGGAACCCCGGGCAGCCTGACAGCTACTTCCTGTCTGGAGAGAACTGCGTGGTCATGGTGTGGCATGACCAGGGACAGTGGAGCGACGTGCCCTGCAACTACCACCTGTCCTACACCTGCAAGATGGGGCTGGGTGAGGGGACAGGGAGGAGAGGGAGCTAAGGGATCCAGGAAACAGATTGTGCATGCATAGCAGAGGGTGGGAGATGCCACACCCACAGGTCTGCCCCAGACCCTGCCAGCACTAACATTCTGTGGGTCCACTTGGGACCCCCATTCTTTTTTTGTATCGGGCTGTGACTCACTCCTCTCCACTCTTCCCATGGCATGCCCCCTGCAGTGTCCTGCGGACCCCCACCAGATCTACCCCTGGCTCAAGTGTTTGGCCGCCCACGTTTGCGATATGAGGTAGACACAGTGCTTCGATACCGGTGCCGGAAGGGTCTCACCCAGCGAAACCTGCCCCTGATCCGCTGCCTGGAGAATGGTCACTGGGAGCCTCCGCAGATTGCCTGTGTGCCCCAAAGGCCTGTGAGTACCCTGCAGGAGGCAGACGGGCACACTAGCCGGCAATGGCCCCGCTCTGCCCTCCCAGCTGGCTGGGTAATCTTGGAGTAATCACTGCCACCCTGGACTCGCCCCTGCAAGGACAGTGGGACTGGAGGCTCTGGGATCCCTTCAGTGCTGGTACCTGAGGATGCACTGCCTCCCAGGCTGGCCAGTTAAGGGCTGAGCCAGGGTGGCTAGTGTTTTGATGAGGTCAGGGGTCAAGGTACAAGAGGAGAGGAGCAGAGGGCAGTCTCTGAGAGCAGAGGGTATGTGGATGGGGTGGGGGCAATTGTGACCAGCATGTGTGTCTTCTTCAGGCCCGAGCCCTGCGCCCAGTGAAGGCCCCTGGAAGTTCCCCGGAGTGGCTGCTGGAACACAGAAAGGCCCTACTGCCTCATCCTTCCAGCCCTAATTCAGGCCCACAGGGGGCAAGGCCTTGAACACTGCTGTGCCCCAGCACTGTCCTCTCACCTACCCAACCCTCCCTTGTGGCACAATGTTACACAGTAACAGAGGCGGAGCTTGGGTCCAGGTGACAGTGCCTCTTCATCTTCATAGAAACACCTGGTTTACTCAGCCCAGCCACCCCCCTCCCACCCTTGCCCTCAGGTTTTTCCCTCAGGGCAACGGGTAAGTCCCTAAGTGCCTCGACTGCTCTCTCTGGATGCCAGCACGCCTGTCCTCTCCACTCCCCCAAGGGGGCACTGTGACCACGGAGTCTGGGTTTCCAAGAGCATGAGATTGCTGGATGGAGCACTTTTAAACCAGCAGGAAATAAAACTGGGCTTGAGCCCTGAAAGTTTGCCGCCCCGTGTGTGTGTGTGTGTGTGTGTGTGTGTGTGTGTGTGTGTGTGTGTGTGTGATGCCCAGCAAATATGTGTGGCATGAAGGGACAAGGAGTTGGAGACGGGCAGCAGGATGTTTGGAAGGAGATGGAGCAGGTAACTAGAGTGCCCTAGTCAAGCGGACCTGGCCGAGAGGAAAGCTGAGAGGGGGACACGCTGATACCCCCGTTTGAGGGTTCTGAGGCTGCTTATGGGATGTGAGGCCATAGGGAAAGTTACAGGCATGGCAGCAGAAAGCCCAGAGGCTAGACTGGTGCGGGCACCAGGGATCAGCACATCGGCCTGAGAGCGCGGCGTGCGCATGCGTGTGGAGGTGGGCGGGAGGAATGTGGAGTCCCGCGGTTCCGCCAGGGGGCGCCTCGGGCCTGCTTTCCCAGGCCTCCGGCGAGGAAGTGGGGGGGGGGGTCGCACTTCCGGCCGGGATGAGAGGGCCCTGCAGGCTGTGAGTCAGCAGAGGTTGAGACGGTGAGGTCATCGTTGAGAAGTGGAGAGAGAGAGTGACCAACAGGGTGGGTGTGTGCGACGAGTAGCGAGCCCTTCCGTGGTGTGCCCCATCTAAGAGCACAAACGTGCCCTCAGGCCCGGACGAGGGCGTATCCCGATGTGTTAAGTCTTTGTGAAGAGGGAATCTTCCTGCTGCCCAATCTCACACTTCACCTCAGGCTGATACAGGGGTGTGCGCACGGCCACGTGTATACGCCACGCGTCCATATGCATGTGCATGCGTACACGGTCACATGTATACACTCCCGGTGAGAAATTCTCGTTCCTTTTCCTAAGTCAGTAAAACCTGATCCACCCCAGAGGCAGGGAGACGAATCCAAAGACGGGAGAGTCGGAAAGAAACAGGACAGGCCTGGAGCTGGTGAGATGAGATTGACAGAGGGACACAGGTGCACATGGAGAGGGGCGTGGGGCTCTCCCAGCCCAGCCCCACCGGCTCCTGGGCCTTCCCCCACCCTGTAACTAAACCTCAGGCCAGTTGGTCTCTGAGATACCAGTCCTGACATTCCCCCCCACCCCACCCCTGCACCTGCACCTCCACCTCCCTCCTCTCCGCTCACCTGCCTGCCTTCTGCCCTCTCCACATGACCCAGCCCAGCATGGCCAGGGGGTGGGGGCTGTTTCTTGAGGGGCTAAAGTAGACCTCCCCTTTATACTATGTTGCCACTGATTACTCAAAACTCTTTCCAGCTCTGAGGGGAGCCAGCTGGAACTGAGCGGAAGAAGACCAGGGTGGCCCTAAAGGGGAGAAGGCTGAGGAAGGGAGCCCTCAGAGAGGCATATCGCGCAGAGATAGATTCAGATAAACTGAAAAGCTCAACTCCCGGCTACTGAGCCAATGCCGACTCATAATGACCCTGTAGGAGCAGCTAGAACTGCCAGGCGTTTCTGAGAGGGTCCAGCCAGTAACCCCTCTGCCACCAGGGAATTTAGGTCCTACATTGGATTTCCCAGAGAGAGCCTGGTGCTGAGGCGGCAGGGCCTTGTTTCTCAGTCACGTCAACACTCTCTCACGGAATTCCTCCACAGCGGTGGGCAGGCCGAGAGACGCCATCTTCCTTGATTTGTGGGTGAGGAACATTCCCTGGGTTGAGAGGACCGACACCAGACTCCTTCTGACACCTGCTGGGCCTGCACTGGGCCGGAAACGGAAGCTTCTGGCTTTGTTGGGCTTCCTGGGGAAGGGTGAGCTGCTGCCCCGGTGACTCAGCAGTGGCACAGGCACAGAAAGAACCCAGCTGCTGGCCCAAGACATAAGTGTGTCTGTGTGAGTGAGATGTGCCGTCCTGGCTCTGGGGTGGGAAAATGGGCCCCTTGTGGAATTTTTTGGAGGAGATGGAGGAGGACCCACCCCATCTCTGCCTCTGTACCAGGAGCCCAGCTCAGATCTGCCCATATGTCCCCTCTGCGGAGCCCCCGGTCTCTTCCTTGCATTGCTCTCAGTATCTTTCTTGCATTGCTAAAACAGGGTCCCCTCTCAGGGCCTCCTGTTCTCTGGGGGTAAGAAAAGTCAGAATGCATAGGTATGCTTGGAGGGAGGGGGCAGCCTATTATAGCTGGAGAACCCTAAGAGATGGGCCTTCCACAGATTTCCCACCTACCCACGCCCACAGCTCCCCCCCCAGGCTACTCTCATCCAAAGCCCACCTCCATGGCTGCCTTCCCCAGGCTCCACCCCCCACCCCCTGGCTTCCACAGCCCTGCACTGACCTCACTGGGACCTTTGTCAGATCCCTGAGGCCCTGTCTGTGGGCCTGTCCCCTGCACGGAGAGAGAATGGGTCCCATTGTCCCAAATGCCTGTTGTGACACAGCTCCCAAAGACTTCCAAAAATGCTCAGTCACTTGTACCCCTGTGGGTGGGAGGGCTCTCTGAGCTGGGAACCCCATGCTCTGAAGGCAGTTATCACCCCCTGCCCCACCCTCCACCCCCAACCAGTGCTCATTCTCCCAGCTATGAAGGATCCCTCCACTCCCAGCCTGGAAGTTCTTCCAGAGACCTAACGTCCACCTGAATTGCTGCAACGGAGACTCCGGAGACTCAGAGCCGGGCCTGCAGATTGGAAAGGAGAGCAGAGCCAAGAATCGAGAAGGAAGAGGGCTGTGAGGACATCGATCTCTATGTTCGGTTCCATCAAGCCCACCCGACTCCTGGCACCCCAATGTACACAGAAAGACACACAGCCGGGTCCCACACCCCCTCACAGTTGTTCTGATACTGAGCCCACCGATGCAGCCACCGTGCCAGTCCATCTTTCGTTCACTGCCCCCTCTACCTTACAAAGCATGGTGTCTTTCTCCAGGGACCCGCCCCTCCTGTCAGCTTGTCCATGAGACAAATATGAGGAGATGGTCCATCGACTGCGTGGGTGGCTCTGTAGTCTCTATTTATTGCCCAAGGGCTGGCTCTTCTTCAGTATTTAGATGGTTTGTTAACAGAGGGGAGGGTCCTAACCACTTTGGACTAAAGTAACTAAGGGGAAGCATTCCACGGTCTGGCCTGGGCACTATAGGCCCTGAGGGGGATCTGGGGACTCCTAAGATCATTCACACAAGTGCTTCCCCATCAAGGTGACCTGGGGCACTGTGACATTACACGGCTTCCTGGCAAGTGAAGGATCGAAAGGGGAGAAATGGGAAGGCTGAGGGACTGGGAAGAGGCCAGAGAGGGAAGATCAGACAAGGAGAGGGGAGAGAGGGGAGATTAGAAAGGAGAGCAGAGCTGGGTCCCTGAGCGAGGCTAACAGCTGGAGGTGAGAATGGAGAGGCCCAGAAGCAGCTGGGCATCCCCCTAAGTCCCGAAGCCTCCCAGACACCCTTTGGGGGCTCTGAGGCCCCAGTTTTTGAGCAGCTGAGCCCACAGTTGCTGGCAGGGGCTCCCCGGCAGAGCTCTCCTGGCATCTGCCTGGGTCTATTTCCGGAGTCACAGCTGAGTCACGGGAGGAAGGGGTGTTGAATGCGTTTGTGCCGGGGAGGCAGGAAAGGGGTCCAGGACCTTGGATTTGGGGATGTGGTGGGGGGTGATCACCAGGGCCCATCTCTTTGGGGAAAGAGGGACGATGCTCCAACAATAAGAATAGGAGTTAGATTGTGGGAAGCACTTCCCATCGGAGTCCTGTAATAACATGGAAAGCCGACACTGCCAGATTCAGAGGTGGACAGGTAGGTGCCACCTTAGAGACAAGAAGCCATGGGGCCTGGGTAGGGGTCTCCTTGGCACCTGGAGAGAAGGAGCAGAACAGTCCCCTCTGCTTCCAGCCACATGCTCACTCGGGGGCCCTCACTGGAGGCCCGTCGGGGTCACCTGAACCCAGCGTGCCATTCTCAGGTGAGCCCAAGTGCTCTGGGACTCAGGGCCTGCCTCCTGCCTTTCTCCTGTCTTCTGTCGCCTCCCAGGAAGATCCTCAAGTCTAACCAGCCACCCACCCCACTGCTGGGCCCACTTTGGAACGCAGCCTTACCCTGCCCTGTGAGCTGGGGATGGGCGCCCAGCTGGGGCCCAGGGGCTTGTCCTGGAGCTCAGAACGAGCCCCCTTGGGTTTCCAACCCTGGGCTGAGCTGGGCTTACATTCCCTCCTGGCAACAGGCAGCCACAGGGGCACATTCCTCCTTCCCTGTGGGACAGGATGGCATCCCTGACAGCAGCTGGGCCACCGCAGGGTCAAGGGGCAGCAGCTGGTTCCCTGAGGGGCTGTGGGGGAGTCCAGGGACCAGGGCCTCAGAAGCCAACCAATGAGCTGGAGAGGGAGAGGGCAGGCCCTGCAGAGGGAGGGAGGGAGGGAGGGAGGCCAGGACCCTGTGCAGGATCTCTGAGGCTGTCGGTCTTTAAGAGAGCTGCCAGTTTCACCTTTCTCTAGCCCACAGGGTAGTGTAGCTGGGAGTTGTCCCCCATGCGTCTGGAGGACACCCTCTCCCCACAGCAGACACGAAGGCTGATCGGGCCCCTTTAAGAGACCACTGGCCAAGCCATCTTGTAGCTTGGCCAGAGCCCAAAGCCTAGTGCCTTTGATTTCCTCCGAGTGTCTGGCGCTGGCCTGGCAGCGGGGCAGCAGCAGACTGGGCTGAATGGGGAGCCGAGCCTCTGACCTCACCCTCTGTAGTGCCTCAGCCTGCCAGGCCTTATAAGGAAGTGCCCCAAACAAATCAAGGAAGCCACCTCCTGCCCCCCACCCTGGCCCCTCCTCACTGTCTCAAGGCTATATTTACTCAGAGGAGGCCCCAGAATAACCTCTCCCTTGTCCTCTCCCTTGTCCTCCTGCTGGGGTGGGGGTGCTGCCCCTCCTCCCTCCCTCCCTCCCTGGGGACCCCGCCCGCCCTCAGAGGCGCTGCACTTCCTGTAGGCTGAGCTCATCAGAACCTTCCTTTGCCAAGTCAAGACAGTTTAAGAGGACCCACTCTGCCCTGGACACTGTGCTGGGCGCTGGTGATCACCGGGGACAGTCCGTGCTTTCCCCCAGCGTTCTAGAATGACTGAGCCTGCAGGGAGGCCACACTGCCCCGCTGCCTGCCCCCCTGCCCCCTCTCTCCGCTCCTTTGTCCAGGTTCTCCTCCCCACTCATCCTGCAGCACTCTCAGACTGACACCCCAACCCTCACCTCCATCCTGGGCCTCTCTCTGGAGCTCCAGGACCCCCCACACCCCCTCCCCCATGAGGTTGCAATCCCCACCCCCGGCACCCCACCTCAGAAAACAGTACCCCTCACCCTCCATCCCACCCCCACAGCTGCCCAGGTACCACCAGCTCAGGCTTTGCTGCCCTATCCACCTCTGCCTGCCACAGTGCCCAGAGCGGGGTCCCTGGCGCCCCTGCCCTGGGTCTCCTCCGCCATCCCACCCTGCCCGGGCCCCTGCTCCCCTCCCAGCCAGAAGGTCTTAGCTGAGACCTCTCCTCATGCTGTCACCTGGGTACTTACAGCCCTTCAAAGGGGCCCCTGCTTCCCTTCAGGAGAAGTCCCTATTTCCTGGCTGCCTGATGAAGCCTCTGCCATGACCCCTGACCCCTGGCCCCTGGCCCAACAACCTCTCCAGTCTCACTAAACCTTCCCCATTCGTCCTGCCCCCTCCACCACTCACACCTTCTTTCTGTCCCCCCAACGCCCAAACTGTCCTGGGCTATGCACATGCTGTGCCTCTCGCCTGCCCCTCTCCTCTCCCAACTCACCAGCCAGCTCCTGCTCATCCTTCCGGTTCTCAGGGTGCCCATGGACCCCTCCCCGGCCCCACAGGGAAAGGCCTCCACGCAAGGCCGTATGCTCTCAGGGGCTGCTGGCTCTCCAGTGCCTGCACCCGGGAGCTGTTCCTCCGGTTAAGATCTGTACCAAGCCCACAGTCACCCTGTGCCCACGCCCACCCCAGGGGGCATTCCTGCTACTGCCTGCACCCACTTTCAAAGAACACGACTCCCACTAAGTACTCCTTGTAGAAGGGTCTCACTGTTGTCTACCTTACCTCCTTCCCCTGCCTGAGGCTCTGTGTGGGTGTCCCTGGGTGACACAAACGATTACCTGCTCAGTTGTTCATCAAAAAGCTGGCATTGCAAATCCACCCAAAGGTGCTGTGGAAGAAAGTCTTGGTGATCCACTTCTGAAAAGACACAGTCACGGAAAGCCCTGCGGAGCACAGTTCTATGGCTACAACACTCACACACAGAGTCCCACGCACGCTCATGCTCACACTCACACACACACACACATGCTGAGATACACACTCATATTCATGCTCACTCATACCCAGTCACACTCTTACACGCACACACTCATGCTCACTCACACACATTCACACTCTTACATTCATGCACACACACACTTATAGTCATGCTCACATACACACATACTCTCACACACACTCATACACATTTATATGTATATACACACACACACTCACTCACAGTCAGAATCCACTCAACCATAGCTACCTGGGTACTGTGCAGAGGACCAGGGTCCCTGGTATGGGGTAGGGTGGGCCCCTGGGGACAGGGCAGAACTACTTGGCTCAGCCTGTATCCTTGGCTCCCACCCAAGCCTGGGTGCCCAAGGGTGCCTCTGTGCCTGTGGAGGAGCTGGGAGGGGCCCTACTTCCCTGGATGGGATAAGACCAGGCCTTGTTAGCAGTGGATACAGGAAGGAATGAGGGGAGGGAGGCTGGAGCTGCCAGGAGGGTGGGGTGGGGAGAGACAGGGTCCTGGGCCCTGAGGGCAGAAGGTATGCAGTGGGGGTGAAGACAGACTTCTAGATGGAGCTGGAGGAAGGCAGTCAGACAGCCAGGGCGGCGCCAGGCGCCAGTCCACCTGTCCTAGGTTTAGGGGTGTGCACCTTGGACCCAAGGGAGGATGTGCCAGCTCCCAGATTTGGAACCACCTCTAGACAAGGAGAAACAGTTAGGCAGCCCCCTGCCCACCCTACCCCGGGATATTGAGAAGGATGCATTTTCCTTTCCCTGCAGAATGGAATGGGGACTTGGCTGCTATTTGGGGATTCTGACTTCAAGGCCACAGGATGCAGGAATCCCTGGGCCTCTCCCTGCCTTACACAGGGACCCAGGGAAAATGTGTAGGTGGGTAGACCCTGGCTTGACCTTGTCAGCAATCTGCCTGCCATCCTCCATGGCCCCCTACTCCTCTCCCGGGGGTCTCCTGCTCCCCAGGTAGATCTGGCTGCAGCCCCTCCAGCTTCCCCTTTGGCCCTTCTGATCCTCCAGAGACCCTCAAGTCACCTGGCCCAGGCCCCCTGCTTGGGTGGTTTCAGCTGAGGTCCAGATGCTGCTAAATGACTGGCCTGAGGCCACACACAGCAGGGGGTGAGTGTGTGTGTGTGTGTGTGTGCTAGCCCTCCTCTCCCCTTCCCTGCTCTGATCCAGCAGACATCTCAGGCCAGACAACTGTTTGGATTTGAGAGCTAGGGGGCTTATTATGCTGGCGGCAGTGAGGGGCCGTGGGGGTGGCCCCAAGGCCTAATCCCTGTGATCAGCAGTGCTGTGGGCAGAGATGATGAGGGGCCTGGCCAGGCACTGAGGTCACCTGGACAGGCCTTCCCTAGGATCCTGGCCCTGCTGCCTGAAGCCTTCTCTGTTGTCTCATGGCCCCTACCCCATCTCACCCCAGAGTCCTCCCAGGACCCCTTCTCAGTAGGCAGCCCCTCCTCCACCCACACCAGATCAGGTTAGGAAGAGCCAGACTCTGAAGGAAGTGGTATCGCTTTATTTTATTCTTGCAGAGAGGAACCACGCAGGGCCGCAGGGCCACATGGCGGGGGTGGAGTGGGGAGTAGTACAGGTAAGAGAGCGCCCCCTTAGGCCCAGAGCTAAGGACTGCTGCAGTGGGGGGTAGGGGCAGGGCTGGTGAGACCACCAGAGCCCCCCCATCCCCTCCATGGAACCACGAGACCTCTTGTTTCTTTCAGCTGGTCAATGGACAGGCCAGGGCTACAGAGGGGCCTCAGCTGGCTTAAGCCTCCCAGGATGGGGGCAGTGCAGGCACGATGGCCCCCACTCCCCCCCCCATGGAGGGTCTGAGGGTCGGGTTTTGGTACCTGGAGCCGGATCCCTTGGAAAGACCCCTTTGCCACACCCCATCCAACTTGCCTGAGGGCCAGGGCTCTGGGACAGAAACCAAAGGTAGGAAGTTCTAGAGCAGGACCCCTGAGTGGGGGAGGGGTGTATGTGTGGGGTCTGTTTCTAGTCTTCCCCGGAGGACCAGGAATCTCCATCCTCTTCCCGCTGGGTGAACTTCAGGAACTGGCCCTGGCCCAAGCGAAGAGGAATCCCTGCCCAGGGGGCTTCCAGAGGGTCCCCCTCCTCCACCTCAGAGGGGTTCCCTTTGCCTCCCTCAGGGGCCCCCAGCTTCCCTGGCCCTCCTCCCTCAGACTGCTCCAGCCCCCCATTCATGTGCTCTCCCCAGCTGGGACCTTGGCCATTGACCCCAAGGATTTCCCCTGTTTCCTGGTGGCCTGTGCCCTCCAGCCCACCGGGAGTCTCCAAGGTGCCAGAGCCTGCATCCTCCCTCTGCAGGGAAGCTGAATCGGAGTCTACAGGCGCCTCTGTGCTGGAAGGCTCAGCGCTGTCCTGGGACTCAGGCTGCAGGGCAGGCATGGGGGCATCTGCCGCCACGCCTCTTGGGCCCTCACCATCCCAGGGCACACTGACCCCCACAGCTTCAGACTTCATGAGGTCCCCTCTCTGCGGGCCACTGAGGGGCTGCAGGTTGCCTACAGAGGACCTTGGCCCCCATTGCCCTGCCCCTCTTCCCTCCTCTTCCTCGTAGTCCTCCCCCTCCTCCCCACTCTCTTCCTCATCAGCAAATCCATCAGACTCCTCATCCCGATCCCAGGTTGCAGGCTCCAGAAGCAGCTGGGGCACCTGTCGCAGGGGTTCTGCCACCTCCCCGGGACCCCCGGGAAGAAGAGAGGCCTCTGTCCCCAGGTCCTCAAATTCCTCCGACAGGTCAGAGTCTGGGCTGTGCCCCTCCTCCTCACCTTCCTCCTCTGCTTCCGAGGGTCCAGCCCCAAGACCCTCAGAGGCCAAGCTGGCTGTGGGCCCCCAGCTCTCCTGTCTGGCCTCTCCCTGCGGTGAGGGCCTCTCCTCTCCAGCGGGGTCCCATGTGGAGGTGGCTGGGGAGCCCGGGAAGAGGACCAGGGGAGTAGAATCGGGGAGGGTCTCCCCTAGCTCATCGGCCTCACTCTCTTCTCCACTCTGTTCCTCTTCCTCCTGGAGGCCCCCAGGGACCCCCTCAGAATCCAAACCCTGCTCCTGCCTGTCCTCCAGCTTCTCCAGGGCCTCCACCCCACTGCCCAGCCCCCAGCCAGCCTCCAGGTTCCCCTCAGTCCGGGGCTGGGCCCCTGAGACGTCATCATGAGGGTGTGAGGGAGGCGCCCAGGGCTCGGTGGGCCTCGGGCTGGAGGGCTCCAGCTCTGGGGGTGCCCCCTCCTCTGGCCTGGGCTGAGGGGCATCAGGGCACAGGGTCTCAGCAGGGAATCCTTCCTCCACTGAATCACGCTCAGACTCTGACTCCGCCCATCCCTCAGGGTCCTCCTGCCTCTGGGGGTCTCTGCTCTCCCTGGGCAGTTTAGCTAGCCCTGATTCCAGAGTCTCTGCCTCCTTCAGGTCCCTCCTGGATTCTCCCAAGCCCGGAGCTTTCTCTGCTTCTAAGCCCTCATCCCTGAGGGGCCACTCCATGGCTTCCTCTCTGGCTGGGGGGTCTGGGTCCTGAGCCTGGACAGTCTCCTGTTCCTGTCCCTCTGCAGCTCCCCCAGACTCACCTACGGCTGTGTCTGACCCCAGGGCCACCTGGGCAGAAGCCAGGTCCCCGCTTGGAACCACATCCTCCTCTTCCAACACTCCCTCTACCTCCTCTGGCATCCCCGGGGGCGCTCCAAGGTCGGGGGCTCCCACCACCTCCAGCTGCCCTTCAGGATCCTGGAAGCCCTCTGCACCTCTTGCCCTGTCGGCTCCCTCAACTGGGACTTTCTGCTCGTTGGGCTCAGGGATTGCTGGGGGCCCTCCACCTGTGTTCCATGCCAGCCCTGTAGCCTCCTCCTTCCCATCCAAGCCATCTTGCTCCCCCAGGCCAACCACTACTTCGGCTTCCTTTTCTGTGGCAGCACCCCCAGTTAGTGGGGCCTGGCCCTTCACCACCGCAGCTGTTTCCCACCACTGATCTGCACTGGGCCCTTCATCTTCCAGAGCGCTGGCCGCAGCCTTGTTCTCTCCAGCCTCCAGCTTCCCCTCCTCTTCCCAATACCGCGGGCTTTCCTTGCCCACCTCTGCTGCAGATTTCACGTTTTCTGAGTCCAGCGATCTCAGGGGTCCTTGATTCTCCTTTACCAGGGGGCTCAAGGGCTCCCGAACCTCTTGCCCGGGTTCCAGTGGCTCTTGAATGTCCTGCTCGAGAGGCATCGGTGGCGGCCTCCCTTGGGTCTTTTCTTCTAGAGGCCAGAGTAGCTCTGGAGGTTTTGATATTCCCAAGCCATCTTCTTCAGCAGACTTGAGCGATTCTACATTCTCTAGTTCCAAAGATTTCTCCACCTCCACATGGTCTGCTTTTAAAGACAGTAATTGCTCTTGGCTCTCTGCTCCAAGAGGAGTTGATGCTTTCTGAGCCTCGGCTTCTAGAGACCCCTGTGGCTCTTGAGTCTCCTTTTCAGGAGCTCTCACTGTTTCCCGGGTCTCTTCTTGCAACCCCAGCGATTCCTGGTCTGTCGCTGCTAGGACCTCCTGATGCTCGTCACCTTGGGGCTTCAGAGCGTCCGGCTTCTCTTGCTCTAGAGCTCTCCAGGCCTCCTGATGCGCGTCATCTAGGGACCGTAGTGGTTCTGGATTCGCTTTTCCCAGTACCTCCTCATCCTCGGCTTCATGAGATGGTGGTGGTTCTAGACTATCCTTGTCCAGAGCTCGCAAGGACTCTCCGTTCTCCTCCTCCAGAGACCTCACTAGTTCTTGGTTTTCCTTTCCTGGGAATGAGAATGCCTCTAGGCTTTCATTAAGAGACCCCAGGGGCTCTTGAGTCTCGGTTTCTAGAGATCCCAATGTCTGTAGCTCCTCTTTCTCTCTGGGAACAAGTGGTTCTAGAGTCTGCTCTGCTGGAGATCCGACTACCTCAAGACTTTTTTCTTCTAACGATCGCAGTTGCCCTCGATCCTCTCTCTCTGGAGTGCTTGGTGTCCCGGAGTCCTCCTCTTCTCCAGCCCTCGGCCCGTCCTGACGCTCCCTTTCCACACCTCTCAGGGTCTCCCTGCTCTGTTTGTCCGCAGACAAGAGTGGCTCTTGGAGCTCTTCCTCCAGAGACTTCACAGAGTCCTGGAGTTCCTCCCTGTCCGAGTATCCCTCCTCTCGCCATGTTCCCTGCTGCAAACTGCGCCCTGCTTTGACCTCAATGCTGGCCTCTTCCTCGGTCAATCCACAGGCTTGCCCTTCACTGTCCTCCTGGGCTGTGTTGGACACACCAGACGCAGAGGGCTCTCCATCTCTGGCCTCTAAACTATTAGGGTCAGAGTTGAGTGGAGGGGCCGAGGAGGCCTGATCCTCAGGGGACTGGCCTGAACTGGCCTCTCGCTGCTGGCCCCCAGGCTCCTCTGGCCTTCTAAGGATGCTGGCAGGAATGGCCACCTTGGCTTCCGTCCACAAGGGCTCTGAAGCCTGTTGCTTACCACCCTGTGAGGGGAGGAGGGCAAGGGGGGCTTCCTGGACTTTGATCTCTGTATCTGTAGCAGGGCGGGGAGCCTGGGGTGTGGGTGGGATGGGGGTGCTAGCCAAGGTGGGGGTACAAGCCTGGAGGAATTCCTGGCTCTTCAAAAAGGCAGGCATAGGTGTCTTAAGGGTATCAGGCAAGGGTGAGGTGACGGGGGCTAGGTTCAGGATAGGGAGCAAAGGTCCCAGGCGCCGGCCCTCTGGGGTCCCAGGGAAACGCAGCTCTGGCTTTGGGTCTGGAAAGGCAGAGGGGGAAAACAGGGTCAGGAAGTAGTATCAGGAAGGGTCCACCCACTTCTTGCAAGAATGTCTAGGAGCCCTGGCCCCAACTCCTCCTGGCTGACCTGTTGGAGCCAGCGGCCAGACTAGATCTGGTGCCTCTCAGCAAAGGAGCAGGACAGGTCTGGGCTATGAAGAACAATGAGTTTCAGGGGGAACCTAGTCCCACCCCCCAACTTACCCTGGAAGCTGAGGGAAGTCTTGGGACCACTGCCAGGTATCTGCAGTCGGGTGTTCTCAGCCTCCAGGAGGGTCCTGGGGATGGAGGGCAACCTAGGTCAGTCCTCGGCCCACAGGCAGGACTGCCCAGAACACTCACAGCTGGGCTTGCCCTCCACTGTGATCACACAAAATCAGTTACATACCCAGAGGCATCACATCCTTGGCCACAGTCACACACACATGTGGAACATAGAGTTGGGCTCACAGCCACAGCAGCAGATTCCTATACAGTGACACGCATGCGCACATGTACACACACATCACTGGGACTTCTCTCCTCCCCACCCCAGGCCCATGACCTCATCCTCAGTGTGGGGGACCCGATTCTCATGCTAATCACGGCTGCCATTGTGCAGGCTCACCATCTGGAGGGTCTGGGAAGGGGGGCTGCCTAGGGGAAGTGGGAATTCTCAGGCTGTTCCCATGGGATGGGTCCCCCCCCTTCCCTGGGCTCCCAGAACTGCTCACAGACAAAAGCAAATGAATTCAACCCCCTCTCTCCAAATCCTTTTCATGCCTCAAAACCCAGCGGTTCCTCTCAGTGGTTTGGCTGGGGGTCAAGACCCTCATCTTGCCTCTCAAAGTACTCTGGATTCCAGGCCCCTTGGGGCCACTGGAGGTCTTTGTGCCCCTGCCCCTGCCTCAGGACCCTGTGGAGCTGACTGCGGGGAGAAGGAACAGTCATTTCAACAAGTTGTGCTGACACCTCCTCTCTGCTCTTCTGCTGTTCTTCCTGGGGTCTCCCCTCTGTCCTTCCAAGGTGACATCATATCTTCAACTCCGTCCTCTGCGGAGATGAACCCATTCTCTGCTTTCTCCCCACCTGTCTCCCCTCCCAGGGCTTCGGCCTTATCTGCCAAGGCACTGAGGCCACCGTCCTGTCCTAGCCGCTTCTCTGGCCCTGGCCCCTCCTTATGGGCTTATGTATTTGGCTCTCCTGGTATCAAAGAGACAATTCCAGACTGGATTCTCCCCAGTCAAACTGGCTGGTTTTTCAGAATGGACTGTGGGCTTGCCCAGAGGCCACACAGTCAAGGAGCAGCTGTCTCCTTGGTCACAGCAACAGGGGATGTGGGCATGAGAAGGGGCTTGGGAGGGCTCCCCGCCATTCAGACTGGAAGGAGCCTTGGAAGGGACCAGGCCTATCTCTCTTCCAGCCACAAGGAGAGTGAGACCTAGGTCCGCTGGCAAGTCAGTGAGATTCCCTTGCCTGCAATTTCCTCCAACCCCCGTGCCCTGTCCCCAGTGTGGGCATCCACAGAGGCTTGGGGTGGCAGCCCTCAGGGCAGGGGCTCGGGACACAGGCCCAGTCCCCTCTCCTGGAGCAGCTCCACTCAGCAATGTCACATCTCCTTGGATGACTTCTTAGGCACAGGCCACCCTCAGGCCCTTAACCCCCAGAGAGAGCAGGGGGCTCAGGTGGGACACATTCTGGCATGGCAGTGATGGCCCCGGAGTCACAGAGCCTGGTGGTGGCAGAGCTGCCACTGCCCCTGGCTCTGGGCCCCTGTCAGTTGAGAAGGCTCTGCCTGGCATCTGTCTGTGCATCTGTGAGCTGGGGTGGGCTGGGGTCACCCCACACCTGTATGAGGCCACCTCCAGGCTGAGGGACATCTTGAGGTGTGCCAGCTGCTGCCGGCCTTCCAGGACCTGGGCGATCTGGGTCTGCAGACCCTGTTTCTCCTGCTCCAGCGCCTCCACTGCCAGCTGCAAAGCAAGCCGGAGACAGTCAGTAAGGGGGATGGTGCTTGCTGCTGACTCAGCCTGACCTCTCTGTAGAGGCAGGGCCCCTTCAGCCCCTCTCCCAGCCCCTGCCCAGAAAACCCCCTCCCACGCCTCTGAGACAGCACAGCTCAGTGGCCTCTCTTGGCCCTCTCCCACACCCTGGCCGCTCTTCTTTGCAGGATGCTGATTAAATGGTAGCGCAGGCTGCTCCCACAGGAAGCGGGAGGGAGGAGAGATGAGTTACAGAGTGAAGGAGAGGGGAAAGAGTGGAAACAGAAGGAAAAACGATTCATCAAGACGTCTGGGGCCCACGGGGACAGGACGGGACTGCAAGTCAAACAGTTCTGTCCCCTCGCTGCTGTCTCCTGCTCCTCCTCCTCCTCAGGCCCTCGCCCCCTCCTCTTCCCACAAGCTCTGGAATCTTTCTGCTTGGTCTGTGCCTGTGGGGGTGGGGGACGGGATGGGGAGACCGCTGTCTGGCTTGGATGGGAGGCTGTTTTCTCAGCTGCTGGTCACAGCTGTGCAATGTGAGGGAGAGCAGCTGTCCCTGGCCTCTGGAATGCTCCAGAGAGGGGATACTGGTCATTCGCTGGGCCCCTCACCTGCTGCTGTCAGAGGGAGGAGGACTAGTGGGGAATTGAAGATTCTGAGGAGGAGATCGACCGGCAAACTTGTTGGCCAAAAGGGAAAGTTCTGGGTATCTTGGAGTGATAAGAGCCCCGAGAGAGGGGCCCAGGGGGCTACCAGAGCAGGAAGGTGCCACCCAAGTGCTGCCAGGGGGCCTCCTGCCATAGGGCCCTAAACCTGTCTGCCCTCACACTCTGAAGGAGCTGTGAGCAACGCGTAGGCCTGCTGCCCCAGGGCTGAGCAGTGGCCCAAGAGTCACCAGTCACCTCTCTGTCCAGAAAGTTTCTAAGCCCTGAAGGGGCCCCAGGGAGCCTGGCCTCTCCTAGCGCTCCCCGCCCCCACCTCCTCACCTGGAACTTCTCAGTGGCATGAAGTCCCTCCTGCCAGCGACCCTCCAGCCTCTGCTCGAGCGCAGCCCGGCGCTCCTGGAGGCCCCCGCGCTCCGCCTGCAGCTGCTGCAGCTCCAGGCGGCCCTCCCGCACGCCCTGCACGGCGCGCCCCAGC
>NW_022111325.1:3308340-3317364 GCF_000313985.2 Echinops telfairi
CGGGCGGGCGGAGGGGCGGGGACGCGGCCTTAACCCCTTCGAGACCGGGGACGGGACGGAAGTGCCCGTGTCGCCGCCGGGACGCTGCCGAGCCGGGGCCCGAAGGAAGAGCTGGTGCGGAAGAATCCGATCCGATGGGAGTGGCTTTCTTTTCTTTTTTTAACAAAAGCATCGCATCGGGGGCTCTTACAGCTCTCAGGACGTTCCAGACATCCATTGTGTCGAGCACATGGGCGTGGCTTCCGATGGAGAGCCCGAGGCGGGGTGGGGGGGCATAAGTACGGGGCGGAGGCGCCGGAGCGAGCCCGCGGGGGGCCTGCCGGGGGATTCGGGCCCCGCGCGCGGCTCCCTCAGTGGCAGCCTTGGGCCCCACTCACTCGGCGCCTCGAAGACTCAGTTTCCTCGTGGGCATCAAACGGGAGCTGTGCGCGGAGCATGCGCGCAGCCGCTGGTTTTGTACGTCGCCAATGCGCACCCTTGTGAACACGGCCACCCCGCGAGGCGCAGCTTTGCAGCGAGAGGCTGGAAGTCACTGCTTCGGAAGCAGAAGCAGAATCTAGTTGCGGGACACACACACACGCATCCGATCGCCTCCCGGTCTCCTTCCGGGAGAAAGCGCAGGCCTGGGCATCACGGGCTGGGGACGCCCGCCCCATGATTCCCCCGCGCCCTCCCAGCCGAGCGGAGGCCAGCCAACGACCCGCTCCGGTCGCGCAGACCCTCGGGTTCCCTGCGCCGGGGCTCTGGGGCAGGGGTGCCCCCTGGTGGCGCACGGGCTGAGCCGAGGAAGCAGAGGGCAGCGCTCAGCACAGCTCCTGCAAGGATCCGGGCAGCTTGCCTGCTTATTCACAGTCTCCCGGTTCAAACCCGCTGCGAGCCGCTCAAGGGAGACAAACGAGGCTCTCTGCTTCCTTGAAAACACAGGGGGCGGTTCTGCGCTGTCCGAGAGTGCCCCGGTGATGGCAGTGCGGTGTTTGAGACGCCCTCCTGAGGACTCAAGCCACGCATTTTCAATCACCTCATACACAGTGTGAAAGTCGGACCTTGACCAAAGAAGAAGCAATGCGTTTGAATGATGGCGCTGGGGAAGAATATCACAAGTATCACCAACTGCCAGAAGAACAAACACGACTCTTGGAGGTAGTACATCCAGACTGCTCCTCAGGAGCAAGTATGGCGAGAGGTTGCCTCGTGTGCTTTGGCCAAGTTATCAGGAGAGACCAGTCCCTGTAGAAGGACATGATGCTTGGTAAAGTTGAGGGGCAGTGGGAAAAGAGGGAGACGCAGGTCATCCTGGACTGACACAGTAGCTGCAACATTGGGACCAGGCATAACAATTTGAGCATGATGCACGACTGGGCTGTTTCGGTCCATTGGGTCACTATGAGTCAGGACCAGCGTGATGGCACCTAACGGTACAACCACAGCCCAGCTTTCCTGAGCTTTTAGGATGTGCAAAATCCCAGTCAGCGTTCTGCTTGCTTGATCTACCTCCATCCTCAGAGCAGCCCTTCGAGGTCTACCGTTTAGGAGTGGCGGGGGTCGCCGGGAAGCTTGTGGAGACTTTCTTGAGCTGGATGATGAGGGACAGGTGAGGTTTGAGGTGTGTAGAGTCAAGGGAGAAGCAGGGACAGCTGGAGGGAGACTCAGTTATCGGGTGACAAAGGAGATCTTTAGGATCCAGGATTCCTGTCCAAATCCAGGAGCAGTGCACCCACAGTGGGAGTTTCCATCCAGCTGGGAGGAGCTCACAGCCTGGTGGTGTGAGCTGTGGAGATAAACACAAGGTAATCACAATACTTGGGAAGGAGGAGGATGTCATATCTCCAAACTCTCCCCATCCCCCCACCCCCACACACCCCTTGTGTTTGACTCCACTCCTGCACAACTGGGCTTGGGGATCTGTGTGGAATGGGGCCCTGGGATGGGCCTGGAGGAGGGCCTGTCAGGATTCATGTAGACTCAGGAACTGAGGACCCAGACTCCCTGGCTTCTGCACCCTCACTTTACCTGAGACACAATCTCCTCCTGTGGTCAGGAGAGCTAACTCAAGCGGGCTTTCACTCCCAGGCTGGAGGAAGAACAGGCTGAATGTTTGGGATCCCCTGCGATCTTTGAGGGGTCCCCTGGAAAGGGAGGAGGGTTCTTGCACCATCTTATTCAAAGACTACCAGGTCTGGCTTTTGAATGATCTGGGGCAAACCCCGTGACCTTTCAGAGTGAGCCTCAGTTTACTTCTGTGGTAGCCACTGCCATCAAGGTGATTGGGTGTCATCCCTGCTCTGGTTTATAGAGCAGAACTGCCCCAGAGGGCTTCCAAGGTTGAGATCTCTATGGAAGTAGATGCCCCATCTTTCTCCCACAATGCATCTGGAGGGCTTGAACGGCTGACCTTCCCCATTAGCAGCCCAGTGCTTAAACACCACATCATCAGGGTCCCCGCCTATTTGGTAAAGGGGATCAATACTTACCTATTGCCTTTTATGTGTTCCGAGGACCAGGGGAGACCAGGTAGAAAGGTGTTGGTACAAAGCCTTTTAGTGAACCACCATGGTGAACGCCATGGAGCTGGAGAAAGCCTTCCCCTGTGCCCCGCTCTCGGGGAGCGTGGGGAGTGTGGGAAATGCTGGGGGAGAGTGTGGTATCAATTTTCCAAAGGCAGAGCTGATATCAATGCTCCTTGTTGTCATTAGGTACCACTGAGTCAATTTCCATTCATAGCAACCCCGTGTACTGTGGGAAACAGAACGGGAAGAGAATGTATAAGGAAATATTCTCATATTGTAAGAAGCCTGGAGAACTGGGTTTCTGGGGTGGAGGGAGGCCTTCACCCTTGTGAGTTGGAGATGAGTCCCAATCACATTCTCATAATTAATATTGTTCCCCACTGCATCCTCCCATCATAGTGCTGCCTTAAAGTTACCTCTTACAAGCTGATTGCTGTCTAGCTGGCACCTTTACCTATAGAGGCAGACCTGTGCTATTGCTTTCTGGGCTCTGGACACAGTCACCGCCCCCCTTACCTGCCCCCAGACACTGGTGTTAGGTTACTCCTCCAGTGTACTCAGGGACTTTTAGTGTTAGAGTACAACCCACTTTGTTACATACGTGGTTACCTGTAATTTGTAATTAGAAGGACTTGCATGTGCCCTGCCCCCTCGCCCCCAAGTGTATATAAGCCTTGGTTGGAAATATATTCTCTCTCTGCGGGGACCTGGCTCCTGAAGACATGGCCTCAAAGGTGAGCCCTTGCATGCCTTATCGTGTCTGATGTCCCTTTAATATATACACCACAATTACACAACCACCCCTTGGACCCATTTGATTGTGGGGGCTGGTACCCCACAAAGTACACAGAACCAAATGCTCTGTGGCCCCGCCGTGTTCCTCACTATCATTGCTATGTTTGAGCTCAGTCCTGACTCTTAGAACATTCTAGTAAAGGCTTGCCTGAAACCACAGAGGCCATGTTTATCAAATCTATATTTAGATAATTCTGCAAGAACTAAGGGTTAGATTTTGACAGACTAGGATAAACATTGAGTATGGATAGACATAGAAGTCTACCTTTGTTTTATTTTTTTTACAAAATCAATTGCGTAAGAATAAGAGAGCGGAAGCCCATGAGTGAGGAAGATGACCTGGGTGCGTTGGCAGACCACAGCCTGGCACGGGCCAACACTGGCTGGCAGTCCTTCAGAAACCCTGAAAGGACACGCATGATGAAGAGATGAAAGATGTCCCATCAGGGTGGTGACATCCCTACTGCCCTCCCCACCTGCAGGATTGTTCTGGATACAATAGCTTGTGATGGACCTTACCTTGAGTAGTGGGACTTCATCCCACAGAAGGATGGCTCGATGGCTCGGATTCAGGTTTGATGCAGACTTTCTAAGGGAACCCGTATCTCAAAATGGAAACAACTTCCAAATTAACAACAAGAGGCATTGAGTACCACACTCATCTTAAAGCCCAGCCTCTGCCCCAGGCTTCCTGGGAGAAGCTAAGTGGGGTGTGAAGAGGCCACACATAGGGCATCACTGGAGTGGAGAGCAGTCAGCCCATGAGGGCAGTCTTCCAGGGGAAGTGTGATGCCCCACCAACGGGAGGTCAGTGGAGGTTCTAAGGACGTGATTCCTCAAATCCGGGGGTCTGCTTCAAGGACGCTTTGGCATCCCACCCCTGGGAAGTCATCTTTTAAGGGAGATGGCTTGTTCACCTACTATCTGGACCTCACTGAGTAAGGCTCAGACTCTGAAGAGATGCCCAGAATAGAGAGGGCCACAGTGAGAAATAGGTGCGATTTTGGAGTCAAAGGAACTCTACGAGGATCATCCTCCTGGGGCTGAATCTGAAGGAAGCTACCTGTAGCACCAGGTACAGCACCCACCAGAAACTGTGTCCAGGGACTCCCTTGGCTGAGCTTTAGGTAAAGTGTGCTGAATGATACAGGCCTTTGTGAGGATTTATTTGGGATCTGTCAAAATGTTGCCAAGGATCCAAAGAGACACTGCAGCAGAACATTATTGCAACGATCGCCGAGTCAGAGAACAGCACGGTTTCCTTTGGGTCGCCCTCCTCCCTCCCCTCTTTCCCCTCCTCACAATTCAAGGGCTAGTGCAGGAGCTAGGAAATCACTGTAGCCCCATCCTTGCCTTCAGCCCTCTTTTTATCTCCCTGCCCTGTCCGCCTCTCTCTCCCCTGCTCTCCATTCCCCTCCACTTCCCACCCGGATGGGTCCTACTGGATGTGTGTGGCCAGTTAAGGTCAGCAGTGGGTCCTTATCTCTAGACAACAAGAATAGAGCTGGGAAGAGGGGAGCAAGCAGATGGAGAGCAAACATTAGGAGGAGACCCCTCTGAGAAGGTCTAACAAGAGGTCTGTCTGGGCAGTGTGGAGGGAGAGAGCTGGAGCCTGGTTTCCAGGGGGAAGAGCCGATGGGGTGAGGGACTAGAGACCTCTCCTGGGAAGTCTGATTTGGCCGGAGGGCTTGGGGAACTGGCTGTCCTTGCCTCCTGCACATACTCTTGCCTCCCCCACACACACAGGAGAGGGGAGGCTGGGGGCTGGGGCTCACTCTCCAAAAGACCACGCTCACTGCCATTGAGTCAATGCTGACTCGTAGGGACCACCCCGTGGGTTGCCGAGACAGTGTTTACGGGAGTAGAAAGCCAGTTTTCAGCCCTTCTCCCGAAGAGCTGCTGGTGGTTTTGAACTGCCGGCCACACAGATCGCAGCCCAGCGTGTCACCCCGACACCACCAGGCGCCCGTGGGGCCAGCTTTAGGAAGCAGGAATGCCCCTCTGTTTTGCCTCTTCTCCCAACTGAGGGGACAATAGGACTGACTTCCCTGCCTTCTCTTTTCCCTCGTGCCCACTGTAGGAACGATTCTCAATCCTTGCCTCACCTGTCTCGATCGCTCTCCATCCTGGGAGGAGGGGCTGCAGCTGTTGCCCAAGAAACCCTGGCCACTAGACCTTGGACAGGTCAGCTCATCCCTCTGCGGCTTGCCGCCCTCGCCCTCGCTCGATTCTTCAAATGACGTTGTTGAGCACCTCCTGGGAGCCAGAAGAAGCCCTGATGGTGTAATGGGAGAAAGATAAGGCTGGCTGACCCAGTAACAGTTGCTTTACAAGCCCAGACCCCGAGAATCGGTTGAACTCTGTCTTGTGAGTCGCTGTGAGTTAGGATGGATTCAATAACAGTGGATTTCTTGTGTGTGTGTGTGTGTGTATGTGTGTGTGTGTGTGTGTGTAGGGGGGAAGCGGGGGTGGGGGGGGCGCTTGTTTGTTTGTTCTCATGTTTGTTTACCTTTTTGGTTTCTTGAAAGCCACGGAGCCCTGGCCTGGCAGTGTAATGGCTAAACCACCAGGCTGCTAACTGAAAGCGGAGGCTTGAATCTACCAGCGGTTCTGTGGCAGAAAGCTGTGGCCATCCACGTCCATAAAGACCACCGCCTTGGAAACCCTCTGGGGCAGTGCTGCGCTGTCCTGTAGGGCTGTGATGAGCTGGAATCAGCTCAGTGGCAAGGAGTTCGTGTCAGTGGTTGCTGGAAGCCAGAGGCACATTAAAAACTCACCTCTGACTCACAGAGACCCTACACGACAGGGTAGAACTGCCTCTGTGGGTGTCTTCAACTGTAACTCTTTACAGGGATAGAAAACCTCAGCTTTCTCCCTCGGAGCTGCTGGTCTCGAATGGCTGACTGTGCAGCTAGCCGCCCAGCATACAACCACTGTGCCCCCAGGGCTCCTAGATGCACCGTGCCAGTCCGGGTAGACCAGAGAAACAAATCCAGAGATGCTCACCTGTGTATAAAAGAAAGAGCTTTGTATACAAGAGCAATTGCATATTGAGAAAACATCCCAGCTCAGTCCAGATCAAGTCCATAAATCCGATATGAGCCCATATGGCCAATACCAATCTATAAATTCCTCTTCAGACTCACGCAGCCCATGCAATGACACCGAATGCAGGAAGACCATAGGCCAGTGGATGGAAAATCTTGTGGATCCAGTGGCGGTAGAGGCATCCCAGCGCTGGCCAGGGTTTCCACGTGGTTCCTTCAGCTCTGAGGCTCCGACTGCCATCAGCCTGTCTCCATGTGGCTTGTGAACAAGAATGTCTCCCAGGGAGTGAGCCTGTGTCCTGGTTCTGCCTTAACACCTCCAAATGAGGTCATCAAGCTGATTGATAGGCTAGACCCCACACCTTCACTTTTAATCCTCTCAAATTGACAGCAGATTACATAACTACCACAAGCACATTAAAACTCCCTGCCATCATTATTGAGACTCATAGTGACTCTGTAGGACAGGTTAGAACTGCCTCTGTGAATTTCTGAGACTCCAAGTTTTGATGGGAGCTGAAAGCCTCGTCTTTCTCCCTGGGAGCGCCTGGCGGATTCTAAATGCTGACCTGGCAGTTAGCCGCCTCATACCCATAGCCACTCCTTTCCATGACCCAGGGCTCCTAGGTGCACATCAGACACCTGATTATTTGTTGCAAAGGAATCAAAGATGACTGATAGAGTCTTGGCCCCAAAGTGCCTCTGGAGGAGTCTGGGCCTGTCTTCCAGGCAGTGAGGATCCCTGCAGGGGCTCTCACCCACCAGTGAAGGGGCAGCGTGGTCAGGTGTGCCTCTAAGAAAGGTCACTGTCGGGGACCGAGCTGGTGCAGGGGAGACAGGCAGGATGGCCAGCCAGGAGGCAGTTGCTACCTAAAGGTTCAAAATGCTGTGACCTGACCCTGGGGGTGAAGAGAACAGAAGGGACTTGAACATGAGGACCGATGGATTCGGTGTGGGGATGGAGTGAGAGGACAGGGACTATCCGCCCCCCGCCCCCCAGGCTGGACTTGGGCACCTTGGGGAGGGAATGGGGACACTACACTCCGGAGACCAGAGAGGAGGAGAAAGTTTGAGAAACAGTAAGTAACCCCATCCTGATCCTAGGGCTTGGGTGGTGGGATGGGTGAGGGCGCACTGTGAGCATGGATGAGGTCATCCAGGAAGAGGTGGTAGGCTGTTCCTCTCGAGCGCTGAGCCCCAGAGGGCGTGGTTAAAACAGCAGCTTGCAAGAGAAGCAGTCTACCCCCGCCTCTCACTCAGCTTGGGTCCCCGGGACTGCAGAGGGGGCACGGCCACCAGGGGCCGCTATTGACTCGAGGGAAGAGGACATGGCTGGAAGTAGCGCTCTGAAAGCGGTGAAGATTTATTAAGTGAAACGGGTCGTGTCCTCGCCCTGATCCGCGTGGTTTCCTAACTGGTGGGGAAATAACTCAGAAAGGGTAAGTAACTTATCCAAGGCCACACAACTAAAACCTGCGCCCAGCATTCTCCCCAGCCTTTCCCCCAAGAAGGTGGAAGTAAGTGGATCGGAGAGGTGAAAAGACGGGGATGTCTTTCACCCCCCACCCCCATCCCTCCTGCTTCTCCTAATGTCATTCAAGGCCACGTGGAACCCCGAGAGAACCCACTCTGGACTCAAACCCCTTCCGAGGGTTCTCCTCCTGCCCACCCTGCCCCCTCCCTCCTACCCAATTGGGGGAGACGTGGAAAGAGAACTCAAGTCCACCTAGGCTGGTCCTGAGACTGGCACTGGAGCCATGTGGTTAAGTTGGGGCTGAGCGAGGACCAAGATTATGGAGTTGAGCTGGGCTAGGCTGGGCGTTGGAGTGGGCTAGCCTAACGCTTAGCAAGGCTGCACTGGAGGCTATACTGGGCTGTGACGAGTGGAGGCTGAGCTGGGAAGGACTGTGCTGGAGTCTAGAGGCTGGGCTGAGCTGGGCTGGACTGGAGGTTGGACAGAGCCAGGCTGGACCAGGGCTGGGCTGGGGCTGGACTGGCTAAGTGGTGCTGACGCTGTGCTTGGCTGACACTGTGCTGAGTTGGGGGATCAGGGAAGAGGCAGGAGGTAGTCTCTGGTCTCTATGCGTCTCAGGCCCTGGATTTCTGTCCACCCTTAGCTCCCATTAAGTGTTTGCAGACTGAATGTCCAACCCCTGCTCATCCTGAGCATGCCTCCAGGACCCAGTTTGGCTCTGGGCATCCCACTGACGAGGGTACACACAGACGATCTTGTTCCCGTGAGTGAAAGCTGCGTTCCCCAGAGGCAAGGCAGCAAGGCTGTTATGAGGCCAGGCTCTCCATCTACCTACAGAAAGCTGATCTTCGACGAAGGGCAAAAAAGGGGTGGGGGGAGCTTAATGGGAAAGAGGTGGTCTTTTCCGCAAACGGTGCTGGCAAAAATTGGGCTTCCATTTGCAGAGGAATGCACCAGAAACCATACCTCCAACCATGTCCCAAAACGAACTCGAGGTGAATCAAGGATCTAAAGAGAAATCCCAGAATTAGAAAGATCGTCCCTCAATGCAAGAATACTTTCTTCTATTAAATTGGCATTCTGTGATGCTCACCTTCCCGACACAACCGCTGAAGACAAAGCAGGTGAATAAGCAAATGTGGTGAAGAAAGCTGATGGTGCCCGGCTATCAAAAGATATAGCGTCTGGGGTCTTAAAAGCT
>NW_022111325.1:3318237-3326375 GCF_000313985.2 Echinops telfairi
GTGGAGAGAAAATGTTTTGAGAAACGATGTACAAATGCGCTTTACACAGTTGATGTGTGTATGGATTGGGATAACAGTTGTATGAGCCCCTAATAAAATGTTTAAAAAAGAAAGATCGTCAATGAGAAACTAGGGCAACTTTAGGGGCCCTGTTGCAGAGCAGATACCCGCTAGTGAAAATAACACCGGAAGCACACACAGTAGACGACAACCTAGACGGCTGGGGTAACCTCCTGAAAATAAGACGTGTATGTGCCGCCAAAGACTTCATCCAAAGAAACAAGAGCCATGTAAGTGAGACACCTACCAAGTCCACAGGGAAGAAGCACACCCCCTCAGTGACCGAAGGGTTGTGAATCATACCTAAACTGTGCGATCCTGGCTTGCAGAAGGCTGTGAATGACAGTGGGAGCCCAAGATACATTTGTGAAATCTGCATAGGAAATATACCACTGGTGAGTTCCCTCTGTCCATCGTAGAGGGATGGGAAGAAACTGAGTACCAAACACAGAGTACTGGAGAGATGACTTTAGAAGCTCAACGTGGTAAACATGACTTGCATGGTTAAAACCTTGTCAGTTGGCTGTCCCATTGTCATTCCCCCCCTCCTTTCTGAGATACGTTGGGCTTGATCTGGTTTTCAACATTTTCTCTATTTTTTGGCTATTTATTTGTTCATATGGGGGTTTATCTCCGATCTATTTTGTCCCTGGGGTGACCCTCCTGAACTCTTGTTATATATGTTTCTGTGTTTCAGGATATGAACCCCAAGATTAGGGAACCTATAGCGACAGCAAGTAGAATAAGGGTTTCGGGGGAGTCCCATGGGGGAGCTGATGTCAAGGAGTTCAAGAAGGAAGAGAATGTTTTGAAACAGATTGGAGTAGCAATGGTACAATACTGCTTGATGTGCTGGAACTGTGGGACGATATGATATCTATATTCACTCCCAATAAGATGGCTTTTTGGGGGATGGGGCAAGAGTCAAAAGAGAACCCACAGAGGATGCTCCAGTGACGTAACCGGTTAGCGCATGGTACTTATAAGAGAACCCACAGATTGGGGGGAAATTTTTTTACAAGACCACATCAGAAGAGGGGCTGATCTCTAAAATCTATAGAAGTTGCAGCAGTGCAACAAGAAAAAGACAGACACCCAATTAAAAAGCGGCAAAGGACACCGCAGAGTTCACCAAAGTGACCTCCACGTGGGCAACAAGCAGGAAGAAAGGCTCCCAATCACTAGCCATTCAGAAGATGCAAACCAAGACAGCGATGAGATGCCCCCTCACACCAACGACAGCCCCGTCCAGACCAACAGAAACTGGCAAATGCTGGAGAGGCTGCATCGGGGAGCTAGGAGCCCTCGTCCACGCTGGCCGGCCTGTCCAAGTGCGCAACGGCTGTGGGAAGTGACGTGGAACTTCTTCCAACAACGGGGAGTAGACATTCCATAGGACCCCGCACCCCCTCTGCTGGCTATGGACCCTGAAGAAGTCAGAGCCAGGGCAGGGACAGACAGATGGACAGCATGCCCCTGTCCATCGCTGCACTGCTCACAATAGCAAGCCGATGGAAACAGCCTGGATGTGCAGTGGAAGCAGGGTCAAGACACTCGGGGCTGTACACACCGTGGAATCCTAGGCATCGCTCAAAACAATGGCCCAAGCTCGAAGCACCTCGGAATGGACGAGCCTGGAGATCATGAGGCTGAGTGAAATGAGCCAATTACAAAAAGACACATAGGGCATGAGACCACTGGTACATGGGGAAGGGCCAATATGAAGATTTCTATACAGCAGAGAACAGACTGGCAAAGCACTGGGCTGCACTGTTGACAGGCGCTAACTTGAGTGAATGGAAACGGGTTGTAGTCCTCTATAGGGAGAAGAGAATTCAAGAAGGGAGCCCGGGGGTGGGGGTGGGGGTAGGGTTCCTTAATAGTGTAAACTGTTGAATACAGAGCTGATGACCCGAAATGTAAACCCTCTAGTTTACAATCCTAAAATTGTCATTGCATCCTGGTGAGACGCACGAATCTGCCTCTTAGGGTCCTTCTCTGTAAAATGGGTGCAATTACCCACTGGATCTGAGAACAGGGACTGGGTCAAATTCCCAGTGCCTGGCCCTCAACAGGCGTTCAGTGTCTATTTGTGGAGTGAACTAATGAGTCAATGGGGGGGGGGGGGCTTTCAGAGGGTTAACATCTGCGCTCCTGTGAACCCCCTTGCCTGTCTCTCCGGTATGCCTGTGCACGGCCGTTCTCTCCGGTGTGATCCGTGAGTGGGGTTGCTGACTCTGGGGCACCAACCCCTTCCATCTAGCTGACCCACACAAATATCCCAGTGAGCCAAAACAAGACCTATACCTTGGGATGCCATACATATGAGTTCAAAGCACCTTGAAGCTCCCTGGCACTGCAGTTGTTTTTGAAGCAGTTCCGCTGCTCCACTCTTCCAATCGCGGTGTATGGAGCGTGTGCGATGCTCCCGTCCCACCATCTCCAGCACGTGTACTGCATGTTCTCATGCTGGAGAACTGGGGGGCGGCTTCATTGAAGGATGTCCACCTAGCCGGCCCTCACAAATATCCAGGCGAGCAGAAAAGCAAGACCACTGTGGGATGCCACTTACATAAGAGTTCAAAGCGCTGCAAAACCCAAGAAGGGACGATGTAGCCAGACTTGCACGTGCTGCGTTTTAAAGGGGAAAGTAACAAATGGAGAAGGGAGGAGAGTGAGTCCCCCTGGGGAGGGGACAGAGTGAGCAGAGAGGAGGCTCAGGTGCGCTGGGCACTGTGATAGGATTCCTTACGCATCCGTTGCTAGGTGTGACCTGGTGGGAGAGCAGTGATCGCAGGCCCAGCAGAGCCTGTCGGACCGTAGGGAGAGTAATGACCAGGCTGGACCCAAGGCTGATTCCCATGAGGGAACGGTCGGACCTAGGGTCCACTCTCCAACCTGGCAGATTTGCCATATCTAACACCAGCTGCCCCTCCCCAGCACGCTCTACCTCTCTGGGTTCCATCATCCGTTTGACGGCCACGCAGAACTCACAGACTGTGGTTAAGTGGTTTATTACGGGACAGGATACAGCTCAGGGTCAGCAGCCTAAAACCTCAGCAATTCAGGAAGCATATAGGTAAAATCTTCAATACACACTAGCACAGGAGCACCATTGATCACCTGGGTGCCTCTCAGGACGGGCTCCTCCCACCCACCCCCTCAGGACCTGCTCCTCTTGGCCCTGCCCTCTGCCACCACTGGCACAACTGCTGGGCCCTTTGTGAGACTCTCACCTACGGTCCTTGACCTCTAGTTCCTCTCAAGGAGCTGTGGTGGTGCAGTGGATTAGGCATGGAGCTGGGAACGTCAAGGTCAGCGGTTCAAACCTACTAGTCACTCTGAGGGAGCAAGGCGAGACTGCTGCTCGCTCCCACAACCACTTGCAGTCTCAGAAACCCCAAAGAACAATGGACTTGTGGCAATGAGCCGAGTTTGGGTCTTTAGTGTTGGGTTTGGGGTTTGCCTCCTCTCACTGCTGCGTCTTTCTGTCTGCCAAGCCTCTGTGGGGTTGGCCACCTCCCTACAGAACTCCTTGTCAACTTCAAAGCATGCCGCCTCCCAGCAGAGGCCACAAACTGACCAACCCTCCTCAGGAGGCCACAGGCACTTCATTTGAATAGTAGACTTACAGCTCACTCCATTTACATAGTCGAATCATCAGTCCTTTCCTTTCCTTATGCACTGGTGGTCAAATGGTTACACGTTGGGCTGCTAACCGCAAGGTCAGCAGTTCAAAGCTCCGTGGGAGAGAGATGAGGTTTTTTACGCCCATCAAGAGTTATCATCTCAGAACCTCCCAAGGGCAGTTCTACCCTGCCCTCTAGGGTCACTACGAGTCAGAAACAGCTCCGTGGTGGTGAGTTTGGTTTGGGCAAATGAGCACATTCCATCACAGGGCAGGCTGCGGCCCAGGACGGGACAACACTACACAGACCAAGCTGTGTACAGTCTGCTCAGAAAATGTCAGTCCACTTTTCTATCCTCTGGGATAGAAAACTGAAGGCAGATAGCTCCTCCGGGCTCAGGTAAACGTTCTCAAACTGTGTGTCCGACGCCGTAGAAAGGAACTCATTTTACTCTATGAAATGTTTCCAAATCAATAAGCACCTAGGCCGGGCCGGCTTACATATTGAGTCGTCAACCATTCAGCTGATAACCCAAAGGTGGGTGGTTTGAGCCCGCTTAGACGCACGCAGAAGAAAGGCCTGGTGATCTCACTCCGAAAAACATCCTTGAAAACCCCATGGAGCAAAGTCCTACCCTGACGCCCAGGTAGCACCCTCCTGTGTTGGGGTCCATGATGACGGTGAATGAACCTGGAGGTTTGGGTTCAGGGAGGTCATCTTAAGGGGAACTCTTAGGTAAGTAAGCTCAGCCTTTTCCCATGTGGGGCCAGCAGGCAGAACCATGTCTGAAGGGTAAGAGTTCTAGGAACTGGATTTCAGCCCAGATGCCCCCACCACCCCCAAAACCCCCACAATATCTGTTTCTGTCCTGGCGCAGGCTGCCACCAGCGGGCATGTTATTGGAAGTGTTCCAGCACAGACCAAAGATCCAACAGCGGCTGGCGCCTCCTCCTGATACTGCCCTAGAGAGTCTTCGTGGCCTCTTCAAACCCGGGGACAGCGACCATCTAGAAACAAACGACCACCCACCTCGGTCCTCCTCTGACCTCCTGGAGAGCCTCTGTGGGGGGGCGGGGGGCTGGCCGCCCAGGGTGCTTTGGATGAAATCAAGAGGCCAGGAAGCTAATTCCGGGAAGAAGTTCCCTGCACCGTGGCATGGGATAAAGCAGGAAGGGGGCTGGCGCGGGGCGGCCGAGGCTGGGTGGGAGGGACTCACTGCTGCCCCGACCTCCTCCCCGGTCAGGCTCTCAAGCCCGGCTCGTGCCAGCGGCGGTACCCGGTTCCCGAGCCCTCGGCCGGGTGCAATGTCCCAGTAGGCCACTGGGTGGAACCAGAACACCAAAGCGCCTTCCTTCCCTCCCCATTTATGGAATTTTGGGGTCAAGTCGGTCTTCCGGCTGGAGGTCCAGAGCGGGGAGAGGGGCTCATCGGGAAAGAATGTGAGGCGGGGGCATCGGGGGCTAGTCGGGTCTGAGAAGACTGCTGAGGGGTAGGAGGGAGCAAATCTCGGTGGCGGGCAGCTGGGGGAGGGGAGGTATAGTTATCTGCCGAGCTGGTGGCATTAAAAATAACCAGGGCTCTCGTAACCCAAGATCCCCAGCCTTGGATGCCAGGGTGGGGGCCTCCCGTGGGGAGCGCAGGGGCCGAGCTGTGAGAAAGCACAAGGTGGAAGCCAGAAAAGTTCCCTATCCCACCCCACCCCCAGCCTGGACTGGGCAGGCTGGTGCCCCCTGGGCTGACTGGAAGGGGGCAGGGAGGGAAGGAGGAAGGGAGAGGGCAGGCAGCGGGAACAATGCTGGCCCCCAGCCAGGAGCTAGGAGTGGGGAGGACCGAGGAGAGAGGAGGGAAGGGGAAAGAATTGAGGGAGGAGAAGAGAAAAGAAAAGCCAGACAGAAAGATGGAGAGACGTTTTCCACTTGGGTGCACACACTCTCCCCCTCCCGGTCCCCTGGGTGCCCTTGCTGAGAGGAGCTGAAGCCATAGCAGAAAAGACTTAGGTAAGCCTCCAGGAAGGACTTCCCAGGAGCAATGCAGCCCAACCTGGGGCCCGGTGATGCAGTGCAGTCCTGGGACTCCACTCCCTGGGTTGCAGAACATGCTCTGCCCTGGACGGTGACCTCACCTTTCTGCCTCTGTGTTCCCACAGGTCCTTGGTTGGTTTCTGAGTTGGGACCATGCTGACAGAAGGACAATCACAGGAAAGTTGCCTTGAAAGATTTAACCCTGACTTGCAACTGAGGAAGGGGCTGGAGCTGAGGCTAAGGGTGGCAAAAGAGGGCATGGCCGTGGCGGAGAGGGGGTGGCGGCGGCTCTGATACCTTGTCCCACAGAGCTTGTCCCTCTAGCTCTGGCCCTGGCCGGCAGGTAGGAACTGATGAGCGTGGCATGTGGAAGGTGCTCAGGAACGACTGATTTCTTGAGTGGAAGGCTGGAAGCTGATGCCTCAGGGGCTGCCCTGCCTACCAGGGTCAGGCTCACCATTCTCAAAAATAATAATAATAATAATAATACCAATCTCACTGCTAGCTCCCAGGGACCCTGTAGGACAGGGTAGAACTGCCGCCCCTGTGACTCTCCAAGACTGTCAGTAACTCTTCAAGGAGCAGAAAGCCCTTCTTTCTCTCTGCACATCATTGAGCTCCTGCCACCTACCTGAGCTCAGGTCTTTGTGGACACCCCGAATAAGCAAGACAGACAACTGTAATGACACCACCTGTCTGTGTGGCCCAAGTGTAGGCCGACCTGGGTGGGGGCCGGGGGTCCCCGTGCTGGGCCTCAGAGGAGCTCCTCCCCTCGGCTGGGTGGGGGGAGGGAGGCTCGGCCTCCCCAGGCACTTCTGGACAGAGCCCAGGGCTCTCCTGCCTCCGTGTTAGCTGAAACCTTAGCCCATAATCCCCCACCTGAACTGGAAGGGCCCCACACCTGTCCTGGCCTCGTAATCTGTAGCCCAGAAGCGGAGAGAGGCCCCAGTGGGTGCAGGAGTCAGACTGTGGGAAAGGCTCACTTTGAAGCACCCACTCTCTTCACTGGTGGGCAAGGAGGGGAGGGTCAGCTGACACCTAGTGTGGGACCATGCTTGTTCCTACTGAACCCGAGTCACCCCTCTCCTCTGACCAGTGACTCCCCTGGTGATGGAAGACCCCACACCAGCCACAGCCCTTCCTTGTCCTCAGTTTCCCCTCTCTCATACAGAGAAGAGGTTTGATCCCTGAGAGGTCCCTTCCCTCTGGGACTCGCTTCTCTGATTCTAGAATTCCACCCCAGGCAGCCGGCAGGGAGGGCTCACTGCCGAGAACGGTGCAGCTGTCTGTCCGGGTGCTGCAGTCTGAGTCACCAGCTGGAGGCCCTGCCTGGCCTGACACACCTGCTCACTTCAAGGGGTGCGGGGGCGGGAGCTGAGGGCCCAGGCCGGGTTCCCCAGCTCCTCTGTTGGCTTCCAGAATTGCCCTCCTTCCTGTCCTGTTGGTCTCCCCACACTCCCTGGAAGTTGCGGAGCCCCAGAGGGAAGCTGTGAAAAGCCTGCCCAGCTATGGGCGACCGAGTTGGGGCATGGAAAGCTGTGCCTGCCTGGGATGCCGGGCAATTGTTGAGGGCAGAAGAATGAAGGTGGTGCCCTTTTAAGATCTCTTGCAGGTGGATGTATAGAGATAATACATGATGTCGTCACTATAGGGGATACAGGGGGAGGGTTGAAGGGAATTGGGGAGCAAGTTATGGAGACGGGAGCAAGGAGGATGCACTAAAACTGGTTGTGGCGATGTCTAGACAGCTCCTCTTACCTACTATGGAAGTTTGGGGTAGGTGAATTCTATCTCAATGAAACTATTGGAAACAACAAATAAATACAAATAAAATCAGGACTGAAAAAAATGTCCCTCGCAGTTAAGGGAGTGGAGGACTACAGGTCCAACGGTTTGAAAAGGGACCAGACTGCCCTGGGGCAAGACTGATGGCGTGGGCTGGGGTTAAGTGGGGTCAACCCCAACCCACCCCCCGCGGGGGTGGGGGGTGTGCCAGTGCCTGGGTCAGAGCCTACCCTTCCTGTCATGGGGGGAGGGTCCATGGATCTCAGCAGCTGAGGGTAATCTAGGGGTGGGGGGCAGGGGTGATGCAGGCAACCACTGATGGGGATGAGAATGGCCTCCAATTCTGGAACCTCCAAGACCAGAGTCAAGGGACGGGCCCACCACAGCATGGGCCTTCTTAAGAGGGCTTTCTGCGAGTGGAAGCTTGGCTGGACAAGGCCGGGGCAGGGCCCACGTGTCGGGGAGGAGGGCCAGTTAGCTGGAAGAGGCTCTGTCTCGGGGTGGGCTTCGAGTTAGGAGTGAGGTAAAGAGGTTCCTCTGGGTGGCCTTTACCTTCAGAACACGAAGGCTTGTTACCCTGACAGAAGGCAGGTGCTCATGGGACTGTGGAGCTTGGGAACCCTGCAGTACAGTGGGAGACGGG
>NW_022111325.1:3326740-3375039 GCF_000313985.2 Echinops telfairi
CCTCTTACCTACTATGGAAGTTTGGGGTAGGTGAATTCTATCTCAATGAAACTATTGGAAACAACAAATAAATACAAATAAAATCAGGACTGAAACGGCAGGGAGATGGGAGGATCCAACCTGGGGACCCCAGTGGAGCCCCTCTAGAACAGTTTGGGTTCATCTCAGCTGGGGCCTCTGTTGCCTGGTGTCTGCATCATCCCATTAGCATGTTGGACTCACTTTCCACAGAGCCCGAAGGGTCCACTACCCCGCCCCCCCCACCCCCATCCCAGCCTTCACTGGTTGCACTTTGCCTCTAGGGAGAAATACCTGGTTTGTCTCAGCCTCTCTCCCTTTCTGGGCTCCTCCCCTCTCTACTCCCCCACTGTCCCCCCACCGCCCCTCCTCCCCAACACTTGAATCCCTGAGGTCTGTCCATCCTGGGGGCTAGTGAGGGCAGAGGGGCTGGCAAGAGGTGAGGACCTTGGGAACTCTCCCCAGAGCCCACTCCCTTTCATCTCCCACCACAAAGGGGCCAGCCTGCCCCGGGCCTCAGGCCCATCCATCTCATGCCTGAGTACATTGGCAGTCCTTTGTCAAGACACTGGGGTCAGAGGGCCTGGCCTGGCACACCACCCCCCTCCACCCCCACCCTCATTCCCCTCTGGACCCCTGGCCTCTTTCTTCCCTGTTCCTCCCATTCCCCTGGGGTGTCCTAACCCCCTCTGGCAGGGGTTCCCTTTTCCTCTAAGGCTCCTCCCCCAGCCCCTCCTCCCTGCCCTCCTATCTTTGGGGGGAGGGGGCTCCTTTCCAGCTGGGACTCCACTGCTGCTAGCCCCTCCTCCTAGATTCCTGGAACTTGGCTCTTTCAGCTACTGGGGTATGGAGTGGCCCCCACTGCTGGGCATTTCAGAAAGCCCGCTGAGCCCTGGGTTCCCCGCTCTATCACCTTTGGCCTCAGCCTGCTCTGAATCTAGGGGTTTTGATCTTACCGGAGTCTTCTCTCTGCTTCAAAGTCCTGCCTCTTGGGAGGAAGGTTCTCTCCTCTGTCTCCCTAAGGTGTTCCTGCATAGTCTCCCAGCGCCTGGAATTCCCCAAAAAAGTGTCTGTCCCCTAGCTCCCAGGAAGAGTTATTTTTTTTCTTTTTTAAAAATCATTTTACTGGGGGCTTATACAGCTCGTAACACAATCCATACATACATTGTATCAAGCACATTTGTACATTTGTTGCCATTATCATTTTCAAAACATTCACTTTCTACTTGAGCCCTTGGTATCGGCTTCTCTTTTTTGTCCTCTCCCTTCCCACCCCCTCCCTCCTTCATGAACCCTTGATAATTTATCAATTATTTTTTCATGTCTCACATAGACCAATGTCTGTCTCCCTTCACCCACTCTTCTGCTGTCTGTCCCCCTGAGAGGGGGTTATATGTAGATCACTGTGATCAGTTTTCCCCCTTCTCCCCCTGCGTTCCCCTTCCCCTCCTGGTATGGCTACTCTCAATATGGGTCCTGAGGGGTTTATCCTCCCTGTGTTTCCAGTTCCTATCTGTACCAGTGTACATCCTCTGGTCTAGTCGGATTTGTAAGGTAGAATTGGGATCATGATAGTGGGGCCGGGGAAGCATTCAAGAACTAGAGAAAAGTTGTATGTTTCATTGGTGCTATACTGCACCCTGACTGGCTCTTCCCTTCCTTGTGACCCCTTAAAGGGGATGTCCAGTTGCCTACAGATGGACTTTGGGTCTCCACTCCACACTCCCCCTCATTCACGATGCTATGATTTTTTGTTCTGGGTCTTTGATGCCTGATACCTGATCCCATCGACACCTCACCTTTTGTCCTTTTAAGACTTCCGACCCCTTCCTCCTGGAAGGATTGGGCTGTCTGTGCCCCAGACCCCTTTGCTGCCCAGGATGTTTAAGGGTCTTTTTTGGTGAATCTCTGAGAAGTCTAGGCTTCAGAGAAGACTTGGCCTAAAGAGATGTCCCAAAATTTGGGCGGAGGTCCAGAGGGGGGATGGGAACTTCAGTGGATTTCCTCCCAAATGCACTGCCTTAATTATGCATTGCTAAGTGTGGATGGGCTTCTTTGGAGGGCTGAGTGTGTTTGACCTGAGCCAGGGTGTCCTCAGTCACCTCGTGTGCATGCGAAGGCTGGTGGCTGAGTAAGGGAGACTGAAGAAGAGGCAGTGCCTTTGACTATGGTGCTGGCCAAGAATGCTGAAAGTACTGCGGCGTGACCACCAGGAGGACTAACAAGTAAATCTGTCTCGGAAGAAGTACGGCCAGAATGCTCCTTAGAAGCAAGGATGGTGAGACATCATCTCGCCTACTTTGGACCTGCTATCAGGAGGGATCAGGATTGGAGGAGGGCTTATTAACAACCTGCGATATGCAGATGACACAAGCCTGCTTGCTGAAAGGGAGGAGGACTTGAGGCACTTTCTGATGCAGATCAAGGATGGAAGCCTTAGGATGGATGACAAGTCAGTGTAAGGAAGACCACAATCCTCACAACTGGACCAATGGATAATATCATGATCAATGGAGAAAAGGTTGACGTTGTCAAGGATTTGTTTCGCTTGGATCCATAATGTTTATGGGAGCAGCTGTCAAGAGATCAAAAGACATGTTGCCTTAGGTAAATCTTCTCCATAAGACCTTTTTGGAGTATTGAAGAGCAAGGATGTTACTCTGAGGACTAGCATGTGCCTAACCCAAGCCTTGGCATTCTCCATTGCCTCGTATGCAGGTGGAAGTTGGACATTGAATAAGAAAGACTGAAGAGGCATCGGCGCATTTGAATTGTGGCGCTGGAGAAGAACATTGAAAGTATCATGTACACGGGTACAGATAAGAGCTGGAAACACAGGAAATCCAGGACAGATAAACCCCTCAGGACCCATATTGAGAGTAGTCATACCAGGAAGGGAAGGGGAAGGTTGGGGGAGAAGGGGGAAAACCGATCACAATGATCTACATATAACCCTCTCCCAGGGGGCCAGACAAAAGAAAAGTGGGTGAAGGGAGACATCAGTCGGTGTAAGACATGAAAAAATAATAATTTTTAAATTATCTAGGGTTTATGAGGGAGTGAGTGGAAAAATGAGAAACCAATACCAAGGGCTCAAGTAGAAAGAAAATGTTTTGAAAATGATGATAGCAGCAAATGTACAAATGTGCTTGACACAATGGATGGATAGATGGCTTGTGATAAGAGTTCTACGAGCCCCCGATAAAATGATTTTTTAAAGAAAGAGTAGACTGTATCGATCATTTCTACATGTGCAATTCAGTGACACCAATGGCATTCTGCAAGTTAGGCTGCCATACTCTCAAACTCTCCCAAATCATCCCGCCCTCCCATTAGCATAAATGTCATGCCCCTACGAAGTCCTGGTGGCCCAGTGGTTCGGCGCTTGGCTGCCAGCCAGAAGGTTGGTCGTCCTAACCCCCCAGCTGCTCTGTGGCTGAAAGACGTGGTTTTCTACTTCCGTCAAGAATGCAGGCTTGGTACGCATTTTATAGTTTACAGGGACGGGGATTTTCACTGATGGAGGGTAGGTTTGCGGTCATTTCTTGAAAATGTCAATAAGTTGTACATTGGTTAAAAGTTGAATTGGCAAAAAATAGTGTGAAAGCCATCGTTACCACAGCGACCAAACATAAACCAATACATTGGCTTACAGGCCAATTACAAGGCCCTGAGAGGAAGAAGGAAGCATCAGCATGTTATTAGGCCGATGAACTGGGCGGTCCCGTCGAGCCCCAGCACTAAACCTCTGTCCTGTCGGCACTGGGCTCAGCAGCAGTGGGTTTGGTCAAGCCTCTCTACGCCGGGATAGAGTGACCATCTGGGAAGCTCACAGGGGCAGTTCCACCCTGTCCTCTCGCGTCACTGTGAGGCGGCATCGACTCCACGCAGTGAGTTAGGTGAGGCTCAATGTTTAACCTAGGCTTTCCCACAGTGGCCATGCCATTTCCAAGGGCCTCTCTTGACGCCCTTCACCTCCTCGCCCCCTGCCCACCCTCAGGTGGTCGATCATCAGCGATGTCCCTCCTCGGCACGTCTCTGCTCTCTGCCCAGAGCCCCCCCGCCAGCGCCAAAGTCTCTTCCTTCCCTCCTCCCTTTCTCCAGCCCACCTCCACCTGGCAACCGGAGGAACTCTGCAGACATGAACAGGATGAAAATAATAAATAAATAAACAAGACAAGCATCAATGGGATGCCCCCCTTGGGCTCCAACAATGAGCCCAAGCATAGGAATACTTGTGAGAGTAACGCAGGACCAGACAGTGTTTTGTTCTGTTGTGTGATGGCATCGGTAACAGCAGCAACAACAACAACGCTTCATGGTTTCTTATTGCTCTTAGAATAAAGTGAATTAAATACCTGCCTGGTCTTGACCTTCTACTCACGTGACCCCCGGACGATCCCTCGGGCTGCCCTCCCGGCATGCCAGCCTCCTGGACCTTGGGCCTTGCTGCCTTGAGTCAGGCCTTGGCCTTTGGTTCTCTCTGGGAGGACACCTTTCCCTCTACTGTGTTCGCCCCCGTATCTCCTTAGGCCCCACCTGCAATGCTTTGTCCTCCAAGACACCTCCTCACTGGACACTTGAGTCAGTGCCACCCCCAAACGGCGTGAGGTCTCTGTCCTTCCACACACACCCAGACTGTCTCTTCTCAGCACCGCAGTATGCAGTGAGATCTTGATTAGTGCCTTTTTTTTTTGAGTTCTTGGGTGGCACAAATGGTTGAAGGCAGTGGTTCTCAACCTTCCTAACGCCGCCACCTTCTAATCCAATTCCTCATGTTGTGGTGACCCCAACCATAAAATTATTTTTGTTGCTACTTCATCACTGTCATGTTGCTACTCTTATGAATTGGGTGACCCCTGTGAAAGGGTTGTTCGGCCCCCAAAGGTGTCATGACCCGGAGGTTGAGAACCGCTGGTTTAAGGGCTTCAGACCACCTCCAAGGGCAGCCCTGGCAGTCTTCGGCCCCAAGGTCACAGCCTGGCCCCCAAGGTCACAGCCTGGGGACCTCCCCGAGCTGCTGGTTCTACCCTACATGCACTAGAACCATCCCATAGCAAGTCACCACCATTTGACTTACTTAGTTCTTTATTTTCCTTATTTATCCTCCCCCCCAACCATGAGTTTATTGAGATCTAATTCACGTGTCACACTCTTCCACAGTTCAGTCATATTTTAAAGAGCGGTGTAGACATTGCCACAATCAGGTCTAGTGCACCCTCCCCGCTTCTGTCTTCATTATTTGCTCCCCAACTCCCCTCAACCTCACCCCCCGACTCCCAATAAGCTATTATGACAATTATTGTCTCTATACACCTACCCCTTTGTGCTTCATAAACTGGGAACCATACCAAAAACAAAACAAAAAGAACAAAAACAGTGTGTGTGTGTGTGTGTGTGTGTATATATATATTATGTATATATATATATTTTTTTTCTTAAGAAAAGACCAGCAACAATATTAAAATAAGCCAGAGAAAACCTCTGTTGAGAAACTAGCAAGAAATATTTAAATCTAGAGCAAATCCAGAATGGGTCGAGAGGGAGATCAAATGACCACATACCCTATCTTATTATACCATAGTTTCATCCACCATAATCAAGTTTACAGTAATCTGTCTGATAGCCGGGCTATTGCGTCCCTACACTGTGGTCAGATCTGCCATAGGCTTAATCCGCATAGGTAACACATAACACGATTTATTTTTAAATGGTCTATTTTCTGCGCTAAGGGTCTGTCTCCCCCACAGCCCATCCTGATGAGGGCAAGGATCTTGTCTGTTTTATCCGTGGCTGGTTCTCAGAACCTAATGAGGTACTAAGTGCCAGGCTCCTTGGGAGCCTGTTGTCCTGAACGTCATTTCTACTCACAGCTATCCTATAGGACAGACTAGGAATATCCTATAGGGGTCCCAAGGCTGTAATCCTTAGAGAAGCAGGCTGCCACATCTATCTCCTGCCAAGCGGCTGGTGGGTTTGGACCCAAGACCTTTCACTCGCAGTGAGCGCTTAACCATGGTACCTCGAGGCCCCTCGGAAAGAATTGTTGGGTGAACAGATGAAGGGCTAACAGCTCACCCCGCGGCTGGAGCAAGGGCATGCTTCCTCACAAGCTCTGGACTGCCCTGGATGCCATCTGTGCCCTCCGATGGGGCAGGAGCAAGGCCCAAGCCTGGCCACGGGGCATCTGGCCTGCTCTGCTGTGTCTGAGGCTGTGAAGCGTGACCCCTGGCTGTCACCTCTGATGGAGGGAGAGGCTGCCTCAGGCGGTGAGGAGCTGGGCTTGGAGAAGAGCTGGTGCCAATGGGCGGAGAGGGCAGCCAGCCATCGAGAGGAGCGGAGGCTAGCCTGGAGGATGGTGCGCAGTGAAGGATGGGGCCATGATTTCAAAGGCCTCTGCTACCAGTCTGGACTTTACTCTGGGCACCAAGGGGGGCTGACGGTAAGGCGAGCTTGGGTTTGTTGTTAAACAGGGCAGTGTTTCTGGTGTTAAGGGCTCGCTCTGGCAGCATGGTGGAGGGTGGTTCTGCGAGCAGGACTGACAGGTTTTGAGAGCTTGCTCTGGCTACGAGGACATGAGCGGGCCAGTGGTAGAAGGCTCGCCTTGCGTGTGGGGAACCCGGGTTTGATTCCTGGCCGGTGCACTTCATGCACACCCACCACCCACCATTTCAGAAGAGGCTTGCATATCGCTATGATGCTGAAAAAGTGGCACCTTAAGATGGGCTAGGCAGAAAGGCCTGGCAGTTTACTTCTGAAAATCAGCCAAAGGAAACCCCAGGACCAATCCCCATCTGCTGCCGGAGGGTGCTGGATTGGGCGACGACGTCTCATTCTGTTGTGTAAGGGATCACTGGAGCTGCGGGCTGATGTGGCAGCTTGCAGCAACGATGTGTGAGGTAGACGTACTTCCTCACTGCCATGGGGAAATGATGACTCAGTACCACTCTGGATTGGAACCCGGCTCCTCCCCATCCAGGGGGTTCTGGGAGGACAGGCAATCAACCGGTTCCTTGGCCCCCCTAGGGGTGGCATGAGGCCCAGCTTGTGAACCCCTTCCCCCACCAACTGCAATGGGTCCAAGGGATGGTAGCGTGGTCCAAGCAGGACCTAAGTGAATTCTCCTAGGCGTTGACCCTGGGAGAGTCTTCCTCTCTTCTGCATCTCACACCGCCACCACGTACACTTGGGATGTCAGAAGGTGGCTTCCCATGACCTGGAGAAAACCATCCATCACAGATGGAACGAGGTCCAGGGATGAAAGAAACAGAAATGAGCAGGATGGGGGAAGAGGCAGAAGTTGGTGACCGTTTCTGAGGCCCTGAATCAAGCCACAGCTAAAGCTAGCCCAGGCTGGAGCTTTCCACTAGACAAGTCATCCAACGACATGATCTCAGAGAAAGGAAACGACTTCCCCAAGGTCACTGGATTGGTGAGTGGCAGAGGCAGGCTTTGAGCTCTTCTTTTTAGTGCCTTCCTTCTTCTTCTAGCATGCCAGGTAGTGGGGAAAGCAGGGCAGGCAAGCCCGTCGGCAGCCACAACTGTCTAAAACAGTGCCCTGGGCGGGCAGGCGGGTGGCTTGCAGGGGAGAAGGGCTTGCCGGGCAGCCACAGAGGAATTTGAAGAGACTCAGGGCTGGGTGTGGAAGGGGAGAAGGCCTTTCTTTTCAGGGAAGGGGAGGGTCCAAGGGGCCTGCAAGGTCTAGCAGGTGCAGGCAGAAGGGATCTAGGAGAGCTTTCAGGCAGGGAGGAGGGATGATGCAGACACAGAGGACTGAGACCTCTCACCAAGAGACCTGGGCAGGAGCAAGGTCAGCTTGTAGGCGGGTCTGAGCTCAGCTGCTAAACCATGTGGGAGACTGAGGCCAGGGCTGGGACTGCCCACAGATGGGGCTGGAGGAGGAGCGGGAACAATTGGAGGAGGCGGAGGAAGCTGTGCACTATCACAGAGAAGACGCACAGGTGCTCGCTGGACGGGTGCCCCTGCAGGTCAGGAAGAGGCCCTGGTGACCTTGGCGGTGGGAGTGGGGACCAACGGGGAGGTTGGAGGAGAGGCAGAGGAAGTGGCTGTGGCTTTAGCGGTAACTGGAACGGGAAAGGAAGGGTTGTTCTCTCCCCAAACCATGGGTCCCCCACCCTAGGTTCCAAAGGCAACATTGAATGCTGGCCCGGCCCACGCTTCTGCCTCGTTCCCACTGAATCAGAGATGAGGCTATTTTTAAAAACATTTTTAATAAAATTAACAAAATAAATATTCTAAACAACATAGGCTACAGGGACAAAGAACAGAAGCCTCGGCCACTCTGGTCTTTAGGTCCTCTGAGAGAAAGAGAGAGAGAGAGAGAGAGAGATTGCCTGTTTGGGGCTGGTTTGGGGCTAGGACTGCTGACTGGGGTGGGGTGGGGGCGGGCAGTGATTCCAGGGGGTGGTCTGGGCTCTTGCAATCCATCTGTGTTTGGTGGCATGGGGACAGGATGTGGGGGTCAAAAAGAGCAGAGACCCTGCAGAAGGCATCCCAGTGACTCCTGAAAGTGACCGGGTGGGGCGTGGTGATGGGGGCTACCTAGAAGAGGGAGGGGGAGGGGCGGGGCAGGGTGGTGCACTTGGGCAGCTGAGACTCTCCGCCATTCACTCTCGGACGTAGACCCTGGTGCACACCACCTCGTCAGCCGTCATGGTCTGGGAAGACAGAAGTAGTTGCTAGCCTGGGTGACCCCCGGGGGGCGGGGGGGGCGGGGGCTGTGGCTTTGGAGGAGGGGTGTGGGAGGTCCTCTGGGTGGAGATGGCAGTGTTCAAAGGCTCATGGCCTGGAGACTAGGACAAGGAGGAGCCCCAGCGACCCAGCTCAGGAGCTACTTTGAGACAGCCTCCCTGGGCAGCACCCTCGGGGTGAGAGCAATGGAGTCCAGGGCCCTCCCGTCCTTTCTCCTTCAGCCAGGCAGCTTTCCCAGACAAGGGCTAGGGTAAGGTGTCCAGCTTTTAACATTGGTAAAGTGGGACACCATTGATAAAACTCGTATCCTGGCGAAATAGCCACATGGCAGCCGAAAACTGATAGCCTAGCTTGTTGTGCATTCTTTCCAAAAATCAGGACTTTTTTAAAACGCCGCGGGGTGCGGGAAAAATTGTTAAAAATCGAGACTGTCCCGCCAAAAGCTGGACGTCTGGTCACCTTAGGATAAGGTCCCTCTGCGTGGGCCCTTGCTGGCCCACAAGTCAGACCCCTGTTCAGGAAGGGAAATCCTGATTCTCCCATGACAGGGTGCCACCTTGTGGGTTCTGAGCCTTTGCCCCACCTGCAATGGGCACCATTTCTAATTCCCACAGGGCGCCATAGGGGAGGGGGCCAGCAGGCCCATCGGGAAGGTGGGGGGAACCAGCCCCGGCTGTCCTGGCTCCGCCCACACGCCAGGTAGGATGGGTTCGCCCTAGGTGGGGGGCGAGGGCTCACCAGGATGAGCTCCCCGTCGTTGGTCAGTTCTCTGGTCCAGGAGGTCTTAGGCCCCTCGCCCTTCAGAAGCCGCTGCTCACAGACCAGTTTGTTCTTGCTCTCCCATTTCACCAGGCTCTGCAAGGGGAGGGCGTCCACCTGAGCCGGGCCCACAGCAAGGAAGCGCAGTGGGCCGGGCTTCCTCCCTGCTCCCCGCCTCTACCACCTAAGGGCATCCCCCATGGGCATGAGAAGGAGACTCCAGGGCACACCTAGAAGGAGGGCAGTGGATTGGACATTAGGAAGTCAGGGACAGACGGACGTCTTCTCAGCCCTCACCTTACAGGGTCTTCCATCCACTGTCTGCTCCTCAAACTCCTCCCCGACCTTGAAGTTAATCTCGGTGGTACGCACGGTGGTGGAGGTTTTGATGTAGAAAGTATCTCCTTCGTGTTTGATTTCCACTGCTGGCTTGGATGCTGCTGCCACAGCGATCTTCCTGAGCATCATGTTCACCCCTGTGGAGAGGAGAGGGTCACCTTTGGGGTGCTTTGGCACCTGCCTCTTACCTCTCCCAGGGGACACTGGAGTATGCTGTTCTGTGAGTGGCTGGGGAGAGAGGGAGTCTGTCTGGGTTCCTGGGTAAGGACACCGTGACCTGATGAAGCCACAGTGGCTCAGCGAGACCTTCAAGCACAGGCTCTCCCACCAGGTGAACCGAGGGCCAGAAGTGAGGTGACCAGAGGCCCGCTGAAGGCCCCAGCAGCATGCTTCCTGGCCGAGGGGCACTGAGCAGAGGAGCCCGGGGCTAGGAAGAGCTTGAGTGCCCAATCTCCCCCTCTTATAAAAAGGAGAACTCTGTGAACTGTGTGAAAAATGAGATGATAGCCTCTTAAACCCAGCAGGGGGGTGGGTGCAGACTCAGGACCACCACCACCCCTACCCACCCCCCACCCCCCGCCCCGGTCCCTCCCGGGCCAGGCACACCTTTTGGTGCCTGAAAGGCCTCGGAGCTCCCTCCTGTTGCTCTTGAGTTTTACAGATAAAGAGGAAGGCCCAGAGACCCCTGAGCCAGGGTTCAGAGCTTCCCTCAGCAGATGGGCTGTTCCCCTGCCCTTCAGGAGGGCCTCCATGCGCTGCTCTCCCCAAGGGAACCCCCTCCTGACCCCCAAGAAAAGACAGAAATTGGCCCTGCCCCCCACTTGATCCCAGGGCCCCTCCTCCCACCTCAGGTGGGCGAGTCCTTCTCCTTCAGCATTGGTGGACTCAGTGTCCCCCAGATCAGGCCCCTCTCTGTGGTGTCTCTTTTTCAGAAGGGCTGCTGAGATAGGAGGGAGTCCCCATGGCTGCAGCCGCCTGGAGACCAGCAGTTGGGAGGCACTTCTGGCCCAGGCCCAGAGCCAGGCTTAAGCTCCACACCCCCGCCTCACCTGGCCTGGCCGCCTGCCCTGAACTGGAGCAGAACCTGCAGAGAAGCAACAGGTGGGGAGAAGAGGGCCAAGCTTGGCTAGCCCTGGCACGTGGATTCCTCTGGCCCAGATTCCCTGGCCCTGGCTTGGCTCACACCTGGCCCTCTTCCAGATCTGGGTTCCTAAAGCAATACACATCTTCTTCATCCTCGGGGCCAAAGCAGACCCTGCCAGGGTTTTGGACACCAGGGAGAAGGAGGGGAACTCATCCTCTTGGCTGTTGATCTCTGGGGCCAGGTCCCCAGGCCTAATGCACTTGTTAGCTGAGGCTCATCTCACCCCATCTGCTTGGGCAGAGGGGCTCGGCTGTTCTCTGGGAAGTCCATCCTGCTATCCTACACCTGTCTTTCCTGTTATTAGTCGCAGAATCCGTTATGTGCCCTGAGCTGCACCCTGGAGGAGACGCATCCCCCAGATTCCTGAGCATCCCTGGTCAGGAGAGGGGACGTCCAACAGGACAAAGGGGCATGAGAAGGGACTGAGGCTGCTCTAGTGACAAGACCTCCAGCCAGCCTCCAGGGGCCTGACTCAGCTGACCTTGGCCTACTCAAGACTGTGTTTCTCTAACAGGTCTGTTTTCAATCTGTGCCCCCAGCAGGGGCTGCAGAGGGCACGTGGCTCTGCAGGTCCCTGCAGGGAGGACACACAGACTGGAGACAAACAGGGTTGGATCTTACTCTCCAACTGGGACCTGGGGGTGTGCCAGGCAATCCCCACATCCACTGGGGCCAGAGATCAGAATCCAGAGGGGGCTGGGCGGGAGGGGAGGAATGGCATCTAGGCTTCCTGAAGGGAACAGTTCTCTCCCTGGGTTTTTCATTTCAGGAAGGGCAGAACAAGCGCTGACATGATTCTCATAAGCATTGCGGTTAGACTGCAGGAAGAACCCAATTTCAAGGAACTGAGGAAACCAGACTTCACTGCTCTGCCCACGGCACTTCCAGTTCCTTCCTCGAGCCAGCCGAACGTGGACTGTGCCCTGCCCCACACAGGGTCTCCCACGGGAAGGATCCTAGGTGACTCTAAGGCTGTAGCCCGCCAGGTACTCCTCTTAACTGCTGGGCATCTTGAATGCCATCTAGCCTCACCCCTTTCCAGAGCAAGGCCCCCAGTGGCGGAACCCTTGCTTTCCCCAGCCCCGGACACCACCACCACCCCTCCTCCTGGAAAGCCGGTGGGGCAATCTGGGTAGGAGCTGAGAGAGCAGAGCGGGAGGAGGGAGCTGGGACTTTTGGAAATTATAGTGGGGGGCGGGGAGGAGGGGAAGGGGTTGTGGTTTTACACAAAGCCATTTGCTGAAATCCAAGAAAGTGATAATTATCCGGAGTGATTTCAGGACTCTGGAGTTGCACACTTTGGGAAAATATTTGCCTCCCACAGTAGGGGAGAAGGACTGACAGTGGAAAGAGTTGAAGGCGGGAGGGAAGGGAGGGAAGGGGGGGAGTGGGGAGCAAAGATCACCTGATGGGTGGCTCCCAGCTCAGAATGAGCCTACCCCCGGGAAAGGGGAGAGTGGGGGTGGGGGCGGGAAGGCGGCTGGGACATCTAGGAGGACCCGGTTGGGTAGCCATAGGCAGGCTCTGAGTCCTGGTGCCTTTGTGGCAATCCAGTGGAAGAACTTCGGGGAGCCAGATGCCCTGGTCAACACCGACCAGGAAGCGGAGCCCCCTCCCCCCCCCGCCCCTCCCCAGGGAAAGCGACCTCGTGTTTCTGGTTTCTAGTTGATTCACAGCCTGAGTCACCGCAGGAGCTGGCACCCGTGGGCCCCGCCGGTGAAAGCAGGATTTCGGTATCAAGCGTGCAGCCCCTTTCCCTGGAAATAAAGGCTGCTCGCCTCCCACACCGGGGGGACCACGACAACCCCCTTCCTTTATGACCTGTGGTTCTTTCCCGTCCTCACCTCCGCGGACTCGGGCGCCCCTCTGTCCCTTCTGGGTGCCCGAACCCTCCTTCCTTACCCAGAGTTTTGAGCAAATCTTCAAAGTTTTCTGATCGGATGATCTTCCAGTTGCCAGAGAAGTTGGGCATGGTGGCGGTGCGGATGGGGGACCCCGAGGTCTCTCGGCTGGAGCACTAGACACGGAGTCCTCCAATAAAGAGAGCGATGTTGCAGCCCTCGCAGGATCTCGACTCTCAAGTTAGAAGTGGACCCGGGACAACCCCGAAGCAGACCAGGGCGCCCGCGCACGGGCAGCCTTTATACAGAGAGCGGCCCGCCCCAGCCCAGGACCGAGGTGGTGGCTCCGCCCCCTGCCCCGCCCCCGCCCCACCTTGGGGACCCTGCGCTCAGGCCCCGCTCTCCCATCTCCCCCCTGGCCTCTGGATCTCGCCCCCAGGCTGGACCCGGAGGGCTCGCTCGAGCGCCAGTGAGTGGATGGGACAAAGAGGCGGACGTTAACCGAGACTTGGAGCGTCCTGAGACCCGGAGGCTCTGGGGGACTCCGGAATTTGCACGGGGTGGGGGTGGGGGTCTTGCGTCCAGCTGCCCCGACTGCGGGGACGCGTCTCGCAGGTCCTCCGCCCCTCCCTAGTCTGCCTCAGTGAGCCCACCAGCGGGCCCGGGCGGGGACCGGACGACTAAGCCCAGGCGGCGGTGCTGGGTAGGGGCCGGCAGCCGCGTGGACTCCGAGGCCGCACCAGCTTCGCGCTCCCGCCGGGCAGCGGGGCGCGTGGGCGCGCGGGCCGGGCACCTGGCGGGGCGGCGGCGCCCCCTGCTGGAGCGACTCGGGGCCCCGCGGCGCCAGCCCTTCCCCACGGCTTTCCTTTCGGTCCGCGGGCCCCCGGAGACACGAGAAATCCTGCCTCCGAACGAACGAACGCCCGGAGCCGGCTTCCTAGGAAGGGTTAAGGCCGCGCCCGGGGGTGGGGGCGCGAGGCCGGGGAGGGCAGAGGGCACAGCCAATCATTTGACACCAGCTCTTTATGAAGGCCCTTTCCGCGTCCCTGCGGCCGCCAGACCCCGGAGGGGGTCTCAGTAGGCCGCGGGGCGGGAGGCGGCGACAAAGGCCCGGGCGCCCGGCAGCCACCTAGGTTGGATGGAGGCTAAGTGCCAGGAGAGGGGGCGGGGCGGGGTCTCAGGTGTCACCTCCTAGAGTCGTAAAAAAAAAAAAAGAGCGGAAGGACCGGCTTTGAAGTGGGAGATCAAAGGAGGGGGAGGGACACGGCTCCCGTCGGAGCCCCAGGTGGGAGGGGGCGAGACCCCGAGACAAAAAGAACAGGAATGAGGGTCAGGCGGGGGTCTCCGAGACCCGACGGGAGCCCCAAGGAGGCGGGTCCGGAGGGGCGCGGGCTCGCGCGGGACACAGCCTCTCTGGCAGGTCCAGCGCTGGGTGGGAGCCAGCTCCGGCCCGCTACCCTCGGCGGTGAACCGGCCCTGCGGGGCTCACTCCCCACCCCCCGCCGCAGCTCCTTCCCAGGTGGGGACCGAAAACCCTGCGTCAGGTCCTCGCCCGGTTCTCTCTGGGCCCTGGGCCCTCCCTGCCAGCGTGGCCAGGGGCGGAGACTCCACCCTCGAGGCCTGTCTGCAGCGCACCCCTTCCCCCTCCCTAGGAGTCTCGGTCACACCTCTCTCGGGGGCTCGCCCAGGAATTTGGGGCCCGGGAACGGGCCTGCCGGGGCAAAGGAGAGGGGCTGCAGGATTTGACCTGGGTGTTGAGAACTGGACTTTGGAGAGCTCTTCAATCAGGCCTCCGGGCTGTAGCGGGAAGACGGTTCTCTGAATAAAGGAATGGGCAGAAAGTGGGGGGAGGGATGATTCAATAAAGGCGTTGGGCTGAAAAGTGGAGGCGGATCACTGTGGAAAGAACTTCTTGATGGGGTCCCCAGCCTGGAGTAGCCAGTAAACTGCCAAGTCTGAAGATGCTTCAGTCTGGTGCAGAGATCCTGGTTTTGTGTGGGAGTGGTTCGTCGTTCAGCCGAGGGCTCCCGGAAAAGAGGGAAGCGGGTTAGGAGCTTGCCAAGGAAGGACAGACAGACAGAGGCAGAAGTGGGGAAGGGAGGGGGGACTTTAGGGGGGTGCTTAGGACCTGGGGCTGCAATCCCTGCCGGGCCTCCTCACCCCAGCCTGCTCCTGGCTCCAGGACTACACTGTAGGTAAAGGAAGGGGGGTTAGGTTTTGACAGTGGAATCAGGCTTCCAGCCAAAGGGATGAGGCGCGCCTGGGGGAGGGAACATGGGGGAAACCGGACTCCCCTCGGCCCTCCCTCACCCTCACAGCCTCTGCCCCTGCCTCTCCCACCCAGGGTTTTGTCCATCTCCAGTCCATTGCAGTCCTCTGCAGCCTCCTGCTCTACAGAAGGCCTCTTATTACGAGGGAGATGGGCCTGTGCAGGCCTGTGACTAAGGGTGGTAAAACCTCACCCAAAAGATGGTCACCAGGACGGTCGAGGGATCCAAAGCCTCCAGGGGGCAGGCTAGGAGGGACATGGGAAGGCCCTTGACCCTAGAACAGAGAGAGACAGGCTCCTAGGGACACAGAGGAGGCAGGAGCCAGAGAGCAGTGGGCTCCCAGGAGCGGGAGCGCGGATGCTTGGGCCCCACGCCCCTCCCTTCATTTCCCCACCGGCCAGCATTTCCAAAGAGTCAGAGGAAGACAAAGGGAAGTGGGGCTAGGAGGGGAATTCTTTCCAGATACAGTGTTTGCCGTTTGGCAGCTCTGAGCCCAGCTCCAGGCCAGCCAGCCGGCCAGCCGGCATCCCGAGCCTGGCTGAGGGAGCTGGATAGGGTCCCCAGCAGTGTGCCCTGCAGCTGGGCCCACGGAGCTCTCCCCAGCGGCCCTGGTAGCCCAGGGAGCAGGAGGGCATGGGGTTGCTGGGTGGGGGTGGCTCAGGGAGTCTGGAGACTACACCAAGGTGAAAGCTGAGCTGGCCAGGCGGGGGCGGGGAGGGGTGGGGGGAGCAGAGGTTGGGGGAGCACAGGAGGTTGGGGGAGCAAGGGGCAGGGGCCCTGGAACCAGGTGACAGGGTGGAGCTTCAGTCCGCATCAGCCACTCAGTCACAAACAACTGGCTTTAATTTCCCGCCGGGATCAATAAGGAGAAGGAATTTCCCAGTGTCGCTGGCCTTTTAATTATGACCAAATGTGTGGCAGATCTACCCAGGGCAACCCCTTCCCCCTCCCTAGGAGTCTCCTCACACCTCTGGGAGAGGGGGTGCTCTCCCAGGAATTTTGAGACTCCAGTGGAGGCAGGGGTGAGGTTGGCGAGAGGAGGGTGGTGGGGATGCATGCTGTGAGGCTGAGTGTGGAGAGTGGGGGAAAGATGGAGTGTTCTGGAAGGAACTTTCCGGAACTTTGTTCCCACTGCACCGTGGCTCAGAGGAAAAGAGGTGGTTTTGCACCAGGAGGAATGGAGATGAGTTTCTAGAAGGTGGGGTGTGTGTGTGTGTGTCTGAGTGGAGGTGGATTGATGTGTTACTGAGAGAGGAATCCAAGGGACTTGGGAGGGAACACTCCCCCCATTCCTCTTTATCACCCCTTCCCAGGCTGAGTGGGAAGGAGAGACCAGCCAGTCCAGCCACTCCCTGAGGAGGAAAGGGATGGTGGGATGAGGGGAATGGGTGAGTCATGAACCCCTACCCTCACTCTCACCCCCAACCGGGACCAAGGAGTTTCCTGGCCAAATCCAGCATTTGCAGAAGAGCCCCACCCTGAGCAGTGTTGTTGCATCTGCTGGGTCAGAGGGTTTCTTGGCTGGGAGTCACAGAGAAATTAAACCCAGGTGGGACAGGACACCTGGATCTCTGCCACCCAGTACAGAGCTAGAAGAGAAGGCAGACCCTGGGAAAGAAAGGGTGAGGGCTGCCCCTTGCCCTCCCTGAGCCCCTCAGCACAGCTTGGTCCCATCAGGACAGAGAGATGACGTGATGCTCTGGTGCTGTCTGGCTCCCTGGGCTCAGAGACTCAGTCCTTTCCAGGCTCGGAATCTCTCCAAATGCAATTTCCATGGTAACAGGAGGGGTGCGTGTAAGCAGGGGAAGATCGAGCGAATCTCTAGGAATGGGTCTTGACATCTAGAAGGTAGAAATGTTGGGGTGCAGGGCGGAGATCCTGAAACCTAGGGGAAGCGCAGGCAGAGAAGCCTGGAGAGAGGGACAGCTGGGTCCCAGGAGCCGGCCCCAGGTGCGGCAAAGGGAAGCAGGTGTGGTCCAGGAGGCTAGACCTTAGGGCAGGAGGAGAGGGCTATGAGATCAGGAGGGATTGCAGTTAGACCGGGAGAGGATCTGCCCTGCACCCCAGCATCCAGGCGACGCCCCTGTTGTTCTTGGCTCTGCACCTCTCTTCCAGCTCCAGCTGCCAACGCTCTCCTCAGGGCTGGGCCCGGCTGAGCCGAGGGAGGGAGGAGATGGGCATGCACTGACCGAGGACCTGTTCTGACCACATCTCTGCACCTCTGGAGAGGCCCCTGGCTCTGCTTGGCCTTCTCAGGAGCCAGCACAGGGTGTGGGAAGCTACTGAGGAGTCTGGAGACCCTGCAGAGGGGCAGCTAGCGGCCTCACTAGCCCTTTTCATCTTGGTCCTTGTGCGTTGGCGCAGTCTGGTGCTTCTGGCCAACCTGGCGCAGGGAGGAATCTCCTTCGCTTCTGTTTCTCTTCCTCCTTCGAAGACACCAAGGTGGTCCTCCTGTGGCCCTGTTGGTGGCAGCTGCCACCATCTGAAAGTGGGCAGGCCTGGGCCTGACCCTGGCCAGCTGTGGCTTCCTTCTCTCCGTTCCCTAAAGGAATTCCTCCATGGCAGTGCCGGAGGGAGAGGTCAGTCAGCACCATGACACCGCGCCCCCCAACCCCCAGTTAAATGCCCTTTGGCTTTTATGATCTAGTTACTAGGACCAGGCACCTCTGCTATGTGTACCCCCTGCCCTGTCCCTTAACCCCTGGCAGCTCAGCGTAGGAGGAAGGAGGCTGAAGCTGCGACAAATTCTGCAGGCTGAACACCTGGGTTTGTTCCGCACCTGGGGAAAGTGACCTGCTCTGGGAAAGATAAACAGCTCACACGCACCCTCTCAAGGCCTGGGAACCCAAGCCATCTATCCTGTGGATGCCTCCTCGCTCACCCTCTGATGATGGAAGATGCAAGGGAGATGCCTTCGGAGGACTCCTTCCCGCCCCACATCCAGGTGATCTGGAGCCCCGTGGCATTGTGGGTGATGTGTCATCTTCTGGGAACCAAAGGTGCTCCATGTTTTCCCGGAGCCCACCCTGTACAGTTCTTCCCCAAGGCGGACCCTGTAAAAAGTTCTGCACAAACAGGAGAGAATGGGCTTCTGTCAGAAACAGCGAACCAAGGGCAGTGAGTGGCCACCCCCAAGGAGAGCCAGGACGAACATGACCACCTGGAGCCCCGTGATGCCGATCGATCAAGTAGACCTCAGCCTGTATTTCCCACCCCTGAGGGGCCAAGTCCATTCCTCCTTTCTGTACGGTATATAAGGGCACTGGTCCCTGAGCTCAGGGTTGATGATGCGTGGTATAGCCTCAGCCCAGGCTGATAGGCTAAACTGCCTTAGCCCGGCTTTACCCAGGCGAGAAATAAACTTTGCTGTTTGCAACCCACCTGGTCTCGTGACTGACTTGAGTCTCTTCTCTTGACCTTACAGTCAGCAGTTCGAACCCACCCGTGGCTCTGAAGGGAAAAGATGAGGCTTTCTATTTTTGTAAGGATGTACAGTCTCAGAAACCCACAGGGGCAGTTCTACTCTGCCCTCTGGGGTCTCCATGAGTCAGAATTGACTGGCTGACCAGGAGGGTTTGGGAGATTCTGGAGGGGGAAGAGATCAGGGTGTCTGGTGAGTAGTATGTCCCCTCTCTCTGATCTCCGAAAGGAAAGAGCCAGGAGAGGGGGGAGAAAGGCCAGGCCCCAGAGGTAAGGAGGAGGTTCAGTGTACCCTGGTCTGGGCAGAGTAGAACTGCCCTGGTGGGTTTCTGAGGCTGGACAGGGGTAGAAAGGGTTTTGGATTCACTATCCCTGATGACAAGTAAAGGGCTAGTGGGGCAGGGAAGAGGCAGCTCCCCTGGGTAGCACTCCTCTCTGGGGCTCCTAATGCTCCCTGTCCTTCCTCCCTAGCCCTCAAATGAGGTTTGTCTCCAGACAATGGCACCTAATAATCCAGCTGCCTGGCTTTCCCATCTATAACCAGCTGCCCTCAGGGCTCCCGAGAGGCTAGTGGCCACGGAATTGGATAACAAGGACCAGCTTCCAGGGCCCTTCCTGCTCACACAGGACTCAGGTCAGGTCGGGTTGCCCCATAACCCTTTGGGCTAATGGGCCAGACACTCAGGAGACAGAGTCAGAGGTGCAGGGGATTGGAACAGAGTAAGGGAGGGCCCCGGAGCCCTGATTCCTGGATCCTGCCCCCACTCCCCACCCTGAGCCGGCAGGGAATTAAGCCAGGATCCAAGAGTTCAGAGTCTGGCCCCTTAGGCTAGGACTTTGTCCTCCCAATGACCCCCCACCCCCACCCTTCCTGATAGCCAGCTAGAGAGATGGGCAGGCGGTGGGGGAGGCCAAAGACTGACCCAGGGCTGATGGCTTTCTCTAGGAAGCAAGGGCAAAATGGGAAAAAGCTGTGTGAGGTGGGAAGCTCTGATTTCCTTTCCCCTGCAGGCCCTGGCTCTGGAATATGTTAGCTGTCAGAGGAGAGGCTGCACAGACCCCTCCCCAACATCCCTACGCAACCCACCACTGAGGCCCCCAGCCTGCCTGGACCCCCGGGGGGACACTGAGGCTGAGGAGGCACCCTGGCTCTCCCAACCCAGGGCAAGGTGTTGGGGCTTGGGGATCCACAGGAACAAGTCCCCGGGGAATCAAAGGAGCCAGCAGCTCCTGGATTGCACAGCTGCCAAGCTTCCCATCATGGTCTCACACCTCCCAAATCCCGAGCTCGAGCAAGCACAGCTCTGCCACAGCCAGCGCCAGCTTTCCAGATGGGGATTTGGGGAGAGTCAGCCTTCCCACCGGCTCCTGGCAGTTGGCCTGGGGAGCCACGCCCTGCGCTCCCTTCAGACCATTTGTGGTGCTTGTGGCCCCTGTGGAGCAAAACCCAAAGCCCCCACCCACTGCCATCAAGTCGATTGGGAGTCAGCGACTAGACAAAGCAAATGAACTGAACTGCCACTGAGTCGATGCCAGCTCATAGCTCTTGGGGGTCCTTAGGGTGCCCATCTCTATCGGAGCAGACAGCCTCCTCCCCCTCCCATGGAGCCGCTGGGGCCCACCAACACCAAAACCCCCACTGGGTTTCCAGGGTGTCCCCTCTCGCTGGGGAAGCAGATTCACTGCTTTCTTCACAGATTGGTAGGTGGTTTAGAGCTGCTGGCCTGCGAATGGGACCTTGCACCCCGTCCTCCCACCAGGGATCCTTTCCTTGGGCCAAGTCTCCTCTCACAGGCTCCCAACTCTGGGTGCTAGGCTCCCAGGAACCCAGGGGTGGATCCCGGGACTAGAAGAACAACCCTGCCTTGTGGTCAAGTAAGGCTGGGGCTGGATAGGACTGGGGAGCAGGGGGTGAAGGTATCCTCATCCCAGCAGGAAGCCACAGCAACTCTGCCCTTTCCCAGTCCTGGCCCCGCTGCTCCCCCACACCCAGCTCCACCCTCTTCTCCCGCTGAAAACCTTCCCAATTCTATCCACTCAGCCAGCCAGGCCCCCACCCGGGTCCCTGCCCCAGCCCCAGTGATGCCAGGCCGGATTAGCTGCCTGGGTGTGGGCGCCCTGGCCCTCTCCTACCACCCTGTGCAGGGCCAGCCTGCCTGCCTGCTTCCTCCTCTGGGTATGGTCTGGATTCTTCTCATGGAAACTTTCCAAAGAAGTAACTGAGCAGGATCCACCCGGTGAAGGGCCTGGCCTTGGGGAAGCTGCCTCTGGCCTTGGGGTGCCAGACAGTTTATGCTCCTGGTGTTCTGCTGTCAGGAGTCCCAGGTAAGGCCCCTGGCCTCCTGTGGGACATAATGGAGCTTACCCAGAGCCCACCGCATTGCAAGGGCTTTTACCTGTACTTCCGGTTTCAAAGCTGTGCTTTCACCCACCGGTCAACCCTGCGCATCCTTTGAGAGGGGATATGTAATGCAGAGGTTGTAGGAGAGGGGGAGAGAGAGAGAGAGAGAGAGAGAGAGCGGTTTCCTGAAGAATCTGTCATGGACAGACAAGCACCATAATCCTCTCCCAGGCGAAACCAAATTCCATTCTCAAGTGTTCATTGTCCTCTAGGAGGCAAGACCCATGCATATTAAAGAAGAAAAGAGAAGAAACAAAGTCAGCCCATCACCACAGCTAAGCGATGGGGGAACGTGGAACAAAGCCTTTGCAGTAGGTCACTAAGGTCAGGGGCCAGGCGGTGACGCTCCATGACACTTATCCCTTCATCCACAGGTACCGTACACGGACGAGGGGACTTCTGAAAAGTCCAAGAACTTTTCATCCCACTTTCCCACAGACGGTTTGCAGCCCTCTCAAAAAGCATACTTGATCGATTCCCCCTCCCTCATTGATTACTCCCCACGAGGAAGAAAGCCTCTCTAAGCCTCACAGGCCTCCAACAGCGTTGGAGCTCAGTAAAGATTTGAACGACCGAATGAAACATAAATGAACAAGTCTTCAGCCGAAGCTGAGCAACTACTCAATGGGGCATATGGAATTCTGCCTCCTCTCATTTGTTAGAGGAGCCCTGGTGGCCCAGTGGCTACACTACAAGGTCAGCAGTTCGAACCCCCCAGCAGCTCCACGGAAGAAATACGAGGCTTTCGACTCCCATGAAGAGTTGCCATCTGGGAACCTCACAGGGGCAGACCTACCCTGTGCTATAGGGTCACTCTGAGTCTATGCAGCTCGATGGCAGTGAGTTTCCTCTGGTTCTTGTCTGTTGGGGATTTAATCGTCTCTTTTGTGCATCAGACGGGTACTTTGAAATAAGTAATGCCCCAGCCTTGGCTGAGCTTATAGACACTTGCTGGGTGGACTCAGAACTATGCCTACTGCTCACTGGTTTGACCTGTGCCTCCACCCCATCCCCCTTTCAAATAACTCCTCAGCCCATGCTGAGCTGAGGCTCATGCCAAGTCCCTCGTCCATCTCCTGACCTCTTGTCTGCTGCAGATGGAGCCCGAGGGCCCAGTCTTCCTCGGCTCCCATTGCGGCAGCAACCTGGGGGCCTCCATTGAGTCCCCTGCCAGTTCCCCACTCCTGGCATCGCATTTCGGCCTCTCTAGGACCACCCCGTGTCCTCCTGTTGCAGCCTGTGCACCCTTCACCATGGTAACGCTCCTCCTCTGTTTGTGCTGCCTTGTGATGCTATGGGGGAGGGACTGGTGGGAACTGCAACCTTGCTCAGCAGTCCGACCTCATGCTCTTGGTCTTTTGCTCTCCCAGTCTTGCCAGTGGCTTCTTGTTAAAAACAAAAACTGGTGGGGGATGGTGGGGAGGCTCTGACGTCCTCTGACATCCCAGGAGGGAGAGTCAGCATCAGCGGCAGCACAAGGCTTATTCCTTGTGAAACAGAAGTCTGACACACTTCCTCTCGCCAAAGTTTTTTTTTTTAAACCAATTCTGACACCATCTTTCTGTTGACAGCACTCTGTACTTGTCTGCTGGGTTCCATAACTTGTTACAACAGTGACGGTGACGCAGAACTGAGACAATAGTCATGATTAATGGGTTCTTAGGTAAACTATAACAGGTTACAACTCAGGATCAGAAACAACTCAGGGATCAGAACAAAAAGTCCTATCATTGTGAATGAGGGGGGAGTGCGGAGTGGAGACCCAAAGCCCATTTGTAGGCCACTGGACATCCCCTTACGGAAGGGTCTTGGGGAGGAGATGCCAGTCAGGGTGCAATTTGGCAACGATGAAACATACAACGTTCCTCTAGTTCCTAAATGCCCCCCCCACCCACTATCATGACACGAATTCTACCTTGCAAGTCTGGCTAGACCAGAGGATGTACACTGGTACAGATAGGAACTGAAAACACAGGGAATCCAGGGTGGATGATCCCTTCAGGACCAGTGGTGTGAGTGGCGATACTGGGAGGGTAGAGGGAGGGGGGGTTGGAAAGGGGGAACCGATTACAAGGATCTACATATAACCTCCTCCCTGGGGGATGGACAACAGAAAAGTGGGTGAAGGGAGACGTTGGGCAGTGCAAGATATGACAAAATAATAATTTATAAATTATCAAAGGTTCATGAGGGAGTGGGGAGCGGGGAGGGAGGGGGAAAATGAGGAACAGATGCCAGGGGCTTGGATGGAGAGCAAATGTTTTGAGAATGATGAGGGCAATGAATGTACAAATGTGCTTTATACAATTTATGTATGTATGGATTGTGATCAGAGTTAAATGAGCCCCTAATAAAACGATTGGGCCGTGGGCTTCACGAATGAGGTCTGCTGGCCTGGCTCGACTGCATGGGCTCATTTGAGACGTACAAGCCCTCTGGGCTAAACTGGAAGCTCCTGTGAGACACCGTGGAGACGCAGCTTTTGAAAGGTCTCAATGCTGGGACGCCGCCTGCCCCAGAACAGCTTGTTCGCTTCCTCCTGGGCCCCATGGAAGGCAGTGAGGAGAAGGAACTGACCCTCACAGCCAGTAGTGTGCCCAGCCTTATCAACCGTCCTCTGGTGTGCGGACCACAGTTCACCAGTCTGAAGGTTGGTGTTGGACACCAGCTGGATGCGGAGGCTTCTGGGGTTCTGTGCTCGGTGTGGGACAGGGATGCAGGCTCCTCACCGACATGTACAACGCTTATCTCACCAAGGGTTACACAGTGCGGGGCCTCCTGGGCAGAGCCACAGAGGACTTTGGTGCAGATGGTCAGCTGGTGGAGAAGATGACGTTTGACCACGTGACCAGAGAGAAGCTGGACCGAATCCTGGCAATGATCCAAGGCTCCCATCAGAAGGCCCTGGTGATGTACTCTAACCTCGACCTGAAGACCCAGGAGGCCTACGAGATGGCTGTGAGCAGCTTCATCCAGCCCATGGACAAGTCCCCCATGCAGATCACCAGCATCCAGTGCCTCCACTTTGCACCCCTCAAATTCCTCTTAGAGGTTCGGTACATGCATGAGACTCAGAAGCAGCTCTGGAAGCTGGTGCATGAGATCGGCCGGGAGCTGAAGACCGCCGCAGTCTGTTCCCAAGTGGGGCGCACGAGAGACAGCCTCTTCACGCTGGACGATGCTCTGCTGAGGACCCAGTGGGGCCTACACAGCATCCAGGATGCCATCCGGGCTGCAATCCCCCGGGGGGCAATGGAGCTGGAGGAGAGTTTGAAGGCACCCAGCAGCTCCTCTTTCTAGCCCGGCCCTGAGACCCCACAGGGCCCAACTCCACCTGGGGCTATAGCCCTGGGAGGGCAGCGAGTGAGGCTGTGGGCGGCTGAAGGCTGAGAGACCTGCTTGTGAACCCGAACTGATGGCTGTGCAGGAAGTAAGTGGGAGGAGGGGCCGCTTTTCTACCTGTGATGTAAAACTGTAGGGTTGTGAGAGGAAGGATGGAGAGACCTGACACACACCTCCTCAGTCAGGTGTCATAACTCCTGTTGCAACGTTCCCTGGACATGATGTGGTGAAAACGGCACTTCACCTCTGGGGTAGTCTCCTGATAACCCTGACTTGTCTCATGATGAGAAAAACAGACCTGGACCACCCCCACCCCCGCCCCCACCAGGATTATCTAAACCAAGGGACATCTGAGAAACCGCCCAGCCGAGGTGGGTGGGTGCCTGCAAGGACATGCTTATGCATGATGTAACCTGGTGTCCTGAGAGGCAGCCTGGGACAAAGACCGGGCATTGGGTCAAACGAAGGCTCTCTGAATAAAGTCTGGACTTGGCTTAACATAAAAAAACAGAAAAGGTTAAAAAACAAAAAGAAACAACTCAGGGTAGTTTTTCAGTCAGCTGTCCTTATAAGCAGCCACTTGAGCCAGCCTAGCCCTGCCCTGCTCTGGCAAGCTTCGCAAACCTCTTTAACGCTACCAGATAAGTGATCAGAGGCACCCTATTCCACCAATTAGCTATGTTCCCAAGGTGCCCAGCTCTCTAGCTCTGTGGGTCAGCAAATCTAATTTCGCCAAGTGCTTGGAAGCACCCACTCAACCAGCAAGCCCACTGTGCTGTCTCACACTGGTCTGTTACTTCTTTACCACTGGTTCTCCCATACGCTTTGGTATTACAGCTCTCTCCTGGGCCCAAGAGTTTCTCACTACAGGGATCCTGAGGCCAAAGGACATACACACTGCATTCTGAGCTTTGCTCTCTGCCTCTGCCAGCCCCTGGGTTGGCTCATTTTGAGTCTAGCAGGATGGAAAAACTGACCAGCCCCTCAGTAAAGTTCCATACACCTTATTTGCATGCTCCTATCCCTCTAAGGGTGTCATGTGCCTTATATGCATTTTTCGTATGTTTGTAATTGCATTATTAGCAAGCTGTCCAGTCCCCTTGGTAGGCCACAGCACCTCGTTTGCATAGCCCCACCTTATTTGGTGGCTCTTGCAAGACCATGACGCAAAAAGGCCATACCCCTTGCACTGCCCTCACTCTCCTTTCTGTCCCAGAAGACAAGGTGGCCCTGTGCTGACAAAGGCTAAGCCTGGGAAGCCATCTCCCCTACTCTTTGGGGACCTATTAGGGCATTCACCTCCCTCCCGGCTACCCTGCCCTAGACCGACACCATCCCTCAGCATCTAATTTATATCTCTCTCCTTGGAGTTGCCTTCATCTGCATCCCTTCAGAGCCACGCACACCCACGCTCTCCTTTCTTAACTCTAATTTATTCAACCTCTTTCCCCGCTCCGGACAGATGAGGGGCACTGCCTGCTGCAGCAGCTCTCCTCCGTCCCAGTCTCCTCGGTTTTCTTCTTACCTACCTGGTAGCTCTCTTAGAGAGCTCTTTTCCCACCAGCAGCCTGTACGTCCTGGTATTTCCCAAGATTCTGATCCTGACCTTCTTTTCTTCTTCTATACCCTCCCAGGACGGCGGCATCCCAATCCAGGCTTCTGTCCATTGTTACACTGTGTGCCCTAAGCCTATTTCCAGGCCCAGGTCTCTTTACTCCATTAAGCTCCACTTTGGTTATCCACCTGCTGACTTGGTATCTCAAGAATCTTCAGGCAGACTCACTCACTCACTCTCTCACTCACTCACTCACCACTCACTCACTCACTCTCTCAATCACTCACTCACTCATTCAATCTCATTCACTCACTCACACTCACTCACTCTAATTCACTCACTCTCTCCCTCTCATTCACTCTCACACCCTCTCATTCGCTCACTCACTCACTCACTCACTCTCATTCACTGATTCACTCACTCTCTCATTCACTCACTCTCTAACTCACTCACTCACTCACTCAATCACTCTCTCACTGACTCACCATCTCACTCACCCTCTCACTCACTCACTCTCTCACACTCACTCTCTTAAAAAAAAAAAAAAAAAAACAATCTTCAGGCAGCTCAAAATCAACTCAATCAAAATCCACTAGCCCATCTTCCCCTCATCCCCCTCTTCATCTTGGCAAATGGCACCACTACAACCTACTTAACCGAATCCAAAAAACAAAGTCTTTACCCCCTTGCCCTGACCTCTAAGGACTATTGATTCTAACATCCCCCTGATACTCTTCAGCATCTTCCCACGCCATTGGCCCATTCAATTTATCTCAGTAGACTCACTCCTCTCCTGGTCTCCTCTAATCCAGCGTCATCTTTCTGTAATCAAAATCTGATCGCATGCCACTCCTATCAGTGACTCTGGACAGCACTTGATGGGTACCCCGGGCGCTGAGATTAGTTTACTGCTTTCCCTTCTTCAGGGTGCTTGCAAGCAAAGAAGGGGCAGAGACAAGGGTCCGTTTTCCTCCCAGCTAGCACAAAGCAGGTGCTTAGGAAATATTTGGGTGGAAGGGTTCCAAATCTCTCCAGGTGCCACTTGGATGTGCTAACAGCAGAGCAGGGCAGTGGTTAAGGTAGGCAGACCTGGCAGGTCCGAATGGCAGCATCACCAACTTCCTTCCAGCTGGTTCACCTGGATGGCTTCTTCCCTTCCGTCAGCCTCACTCTCAGCTGTGAGTTAATACCACCTCCCTCACAGAGAATGAGGCGATCCACAGAAAGGGCTTCACAGAGGAAGCCAAGCAGCCAAACCCACTTGCCATCAGACTGATTCCTGCTCATGGCAGCCTGAGTGCCCCACTGGGTCTCGGAGGCGGAGTTCTTCTAAGATGACTGCCAGGCCTCTCTTCCAACCACTCTGGTGGGTCGTAATGGCCAAACCTTTTGGTTAGTCGCCAACCACTTCACCACGTGCATCCCCTAAGGCAGCAGTTCTCAAACTGCGGGTCGAGACCCTTTTGGGGGTCAAACGTCCCTTTCACAGGGGTCACCTGATTCATAACAGCAGCAAAATTAGTTATGGGCGATGTAAGATATGAAAATAATTATAACTTATCAAGGGTTCATAAGGGAGGGTGGGGAGGGGAGAGAAAGAAATGGGGAGCTGATATCAGAGGCTCAAGTGGGAAGAGAATGCTTTGAAAATGATGGCGGCATATGTACAAGTGTACGTGACGCACTGGATGAATGTATGGATTGTGATAAGGCGTAAAAGCCCCCAATAAAAGCATTTTTAAAAATTAGTTATTAAGTAGCAATGGAAATAATTTTATGGTGGGGGGGTCACAACACAAGGAACTGTATGAAAGGGTTGCGGCATGAGGAGGGCTGAGAACCACTGCCCTAAGGGGCTCCTAGCTCAAAGGAGTGCTCAGCAAACAGTTGCAACTATCCAGTGAAGCCTGCAGGTTAGAAAGATTCCCAGGATGCCGCTGCTCCGCCTAGTCACAAATTTAGTCAATGGCAAAAAAGGAAAGCTGGAACCCAGTCTTAATCCCAGGTGACTTGCTGCTAATCCGCCAGCTGTTGGGTAGCAAGAGACTAAGTGAAAGTGTGGGGGATCACGGATGCACCTGGATGTGGCTGAGGGTTTGCCTCTCTCCACTTGAACTTGGGCTAATGTGCCCTAGGGCAGGTGCATAATTACAGGATTGTTGAGCTTCCCTGTCGTTCAGTGTCTTCATTTGTTACAACTAATTATCGAATCGGTCCTCCTGGGAGCCTTCTATGGCTCGGTGGTCCTAAGGCAGTGGTTCTCAACCTTCCTCGTGCTGTGAACCTTTCATACAGTTCCTCATGTGGTGGTGATCCCGCCAACCATAACGTTATTTTGGTTGCTGCTTCCTCACTGTAATTTTGCTACTGTGATGAACCAGGCAACCCAACCCCTGTGAGAGGGTCATTTGACGCCCAAAGGGGTCACGAACCACAGATTGAGAATTGCTCTAAAGGGTGGAAACGGGAGGGCGGGGAGGTGATCACTGAAATCTCCAGTCCCTGGCCAGAGAGAGAGAAAGAGAGAGAGAGAGAGAGACAGCCTGTGAAAGGAGGTTCAGATAGCCTGAGGAGGTCCAGAGCCAGAGCCAGGGGGCTGGTTCTCACACCCTTTGCCCTTCCCCTTCTCACCTGCAGCAGGGGGTCTCTCAGCGTTAGAAAACATAATTGTGCTGGGGGAAAGAATGGTGATTAGCAAGAGATTGTGTTCTGTGCACATAGAGTACCTTCCCTGGAAGACAAAGCCAGATTCAGACAGTAACATCTGGTGAGGTGAGGCTGCGGAGTGGGTTCCGACCCACAGCGACTCGGTACCACAGAACGAAACACCGCCCCGCCCTGCGCCAGCCTCCCAATGCGATGTTCCAGTCCACCGTGGCAGCCACTGTGCCAATCCACCTTGTCCATCTTGCCTCTTCCCCGCTGCCCCTCCACTTCACCCAGACAGAACACGCAGTGGTGCTCAGCCAGCAGCAGGTGGAGAAGCCGGGGGAACCTTGGGGCCCTCCAAGGTCCCTTCCGAAGTGGGCTGGGCTCTGACCAGAAAGTGCACTGAGGGAACAGTAAGGCCCGCTGGGCTGGCAGGGCTGCTCTGGTCTCCCAGTTCTCGGTGAGTGAAGGCAAGGCTGAGCACTCTACGTGAACCGTGAGGCCAGGTGCCTTTCCTGATGGGAGTGTAGGGTGAGGGTCGGGTGGAGCATGAAGCCAGCTGGGTCTTTACCAAGGGCCACAAAGCCAGGTTGTTTCAGCCAACAGGGACCTAAGAACAGAACCCAACCTAGACGTTTCCAGTTGTCTTCCTGCTGGACTGCGAACAACTGGAGAGAGTGTGCTTTCGCTGCACTCCCACTTCTGGGTCGGAATGTGGCACCTCTTTGTGAGCAGTCATGAACAATGCATGTTGGGAACCAACGTGCTCAGCGCTGCCCGGGCCAGCAGACCGTGAGGTGCATGGCCTGGCGGTGGCGAGGCCATGTTTGGGGTCTGGTCTGTCTGCAGGAAGTGCCTCCGTACACAGCCGGAACCGTGACTGGCCCTGGAAGCCGACCAGCTACTCCACGGGGCCGAGTCCTGATGTTACACGGAACCTGCACTCTCTCCCAACAGCGAGCAGGGAGCCTGGACACCAGGCCAGAGCAGTGACTCACCTACAGCCAGGGTGGTGTCACCAAGTGCCTGCCATCCTCCGCAGTCCCTCTGATTCATTCTCATTGCACAACGCTCTTGTGTGCGGGTGTTTGTGTGGCGTGGGGTGTCACTCTGGGTGTGTGCACCGGGTCGTGGTAGGGACGAGGACAATGCACTGTGGGAAAGTGAGAACTGGGAAGAGCGTATGCAAATTCTCCACACTCATATTTAAGGAGTCTGGGAGGCCGAGACTCGCGGAGGGAGGCCTTCACGTTTGTGGGTTGGAGATAAGTCTGTCACATTCTCCTAACTAAAAGTTATTTCCCACGGCATCCCCCGTAATAATGCCATGTCCCCTGCCTGTTATGTGCGTGTATGATGTAGCCTGCATGTCCCAGATTATGTAAGCCTGTTGAGAATACATTTCCTCTTTCTCAATCCTGTCATCGGAAGAAGTGAGTACCTGCATGTCTTGTCTGATGTCTCCTTAATTTACCCTTCAATTACAGTACCGCCCCTTAGGACCCATTCGGTTGTGGAGGATGGTCCCCCACAATGCACCAGAGCACAGGGGTTACACATAAAGGCTTGGGCAGTGCTTCTGGAAAGTTCAGAAGACAAAGACTTCAGTCAGTGCCACCCAGAGACTCCATGGACCCCCTTACAGGATTACGTCCCATAGAAGACCCGTGACCAAAGCTACTACACATGCCAGTAAAAATGCAACATCACACAATTGCGGTCCTATTATAAAAATTTATCAAAGGAATAAGTTTCTAGAGGCTTGCTTCAGCAAGGTAAAAAGATGACTAAGAACCCTTAAAATACTTTAAATTCATTTTTAACCTTAGAGAGGGACCTGACTGGAATGCACCCTTCGGAAGAGCTTGCTTTCTTAAGCGAGAGGGGCTGGTGTCTGTGCGCTGCACTATGCTGACCTCTACTGCTTGCAGTCCCAAGGAGAACCGGCCTCGCAGGGATGGGCCCTGGGAAGCCACAGCGGGAAGAACAGCAGCATGGGCCAGGGGCCAGGAGGAGACCCTGAGCTGAGAGCGCTGCCTCTGTGCTCCGGATGTGCCACCCAATTAATTCGTCACCCAAACCTGGGACCTCGGAGGGAGACGGTGCAGGTAACTACTCAGGGACAAGAGGCATCAGCTTGGGACATATGGCTACCCTAGAAATAAGGCAGTTGGGGAAATGACATTTCCGGTACGCCCTGCCCCGTGAATAGTCAAAAGGCTTGACTGGAGCAAAGCACCCTGGGACCTGTGGTTAGCACCATCCAAGAGGTAAACAGTGTAGGCTGGCGTGTGACACGCACGGCTCCCACCTGCACGGGCCACTTCACCAGACACAGAACACAGCACCGGAGGTGAGGTTTCAAAGGATATTAAGTCTGGGGAGCATGCCCAGCCCACCCAGGTGTGGAGCTGGCAGAGCCGTCTGTCTCTCTGCCGAGGTGCTGCTTCTGCCTCCCACATCACTAACGTTCCCGCTGCTCCTAGTCTTTGGGGGGATTCTGAGCCAGGTGTTGTTCCCACTCGACTTCAACCAGCTTATACAGCTCCATGGTGGCCTGGGCGTCTTCCACGGAGGAATGGCCACTTTTTCCAACCTGGACCAGGGACGAAGAGAAGAGGGTGAAGCAACCAGGCATTCTCTGGCCCTTGTTTCTATTCCTCTCTCTCTCTCTCTCTCTCTCTCTCTCTCACACACACACACACACACACACACACACACACGCTGCTTCTGTAGTTAGTGGGCTGCAAAGCTTGGACTCTGGCAAGGCCTGGCCTATCATGTAATTTCGGTGGTATTACTTCTTGTGATTACTTCTATCCTTTGACAATTTGTCTATATTCTGTGGAGATGGTTCACCACAGGTCAAATGCCCGAGTGTCTTCTTTCAGCTGCTTCCTCCCAAGAGCTCTTGGCTTTTGGCTCCTGGGGTCTGGGGGTCTATAAAGGCTGACGTGGGTCTACAACATGGAAATCCAACACAGGGAAGGTACGCCCTCCCAAGCACAGATAAAAGACAGCAGGAGGTCACCCTCTTTTTTAAAAAGCCTGGGAGGAATTAGTTTCAAGGCAGCCTTCCCTGTGATGGTCTCCAACTGTTACAAAGCTTCTCTGACTGGACATCTCCAGTCTTATCGCACCCCAACCTGCCACCCCACCCCACCCCAACTGAAATCCCTTCTTTAAATAAGCCTCTTGAGCCCCTGGGGCTCAACTTTCAGTCAAACAACAGACTGGGCAATACCATCAGGGAGGTAGGCCCTCCTTAGGTCAACCAACCATGTGAGAGCAGAAGGTCAGCCTCTGCCAGGGAAGGGGCTCAGGAAGGGGGTGGGGGAGATGTGAGGGCCAGTGGGATGGGAAACCTGGGAGGGAGGGGGAGGAGGCTGCTAGAGGGCAGCCTGAAATCCACATCCCCGCCCCATACCACCACCACCACCACCACCACCACAAGACGAGCTGCTGAAGGAAAACCATCTGCTCAGGACACGCTCCCCTGAAGCCCCGGGCCGAGGGGTCCTCCCCCTGCCCTGTCCCTTGATGGGTCTCGGTGTCCTTTCTGGGTCAGAAAAGTTCTTGAGAGACGGGAATGACAAGATGATGGAAATTTGCCCACAAGCTTTGGGAAGCCCCTATGTCCACACCCTCCCGCCAAGCAGGCCATCCTTCCTTGACCGCCCCACAGGTCCCTGCCCCACCCCACCCCCAATATCCTCCTTTCTTACTCAAGGTTGTTTATCCACCTAAGGTTTCTGTGTCCCTCTTTCTCCGAAGTACCCTTTGGGTTGGCACCTCATTTAGTTCCCAGAAAGCACTGTGCCGTATTGAGCTGGCATCCCTATTCCTGACTCACGGAAAGGGAGAGAAGACCGGCCCGGAGCTCTTCCCACCAGAACAGCCCACCTGGGTCTCTACACCCAGCCAACTCCGGGGCCAGGCAGCAACGAGGCAGAGACTGGGCAGCCGCTTACCTGAATGTCCCGGTTCAGCAGCTTCTGGGTGAGACGCTTCAGAGACACGGTGATATTCTCTGGACAGCCGGCCTTCTGGTTGAGGAGGGGGATGTGGGAGGTATCTCGGGTGAGAGCCTTGGGGTGGAAGTACTGCAGGGCTTTGAAGTCATTGTGGATGGCATGCCCCACCACGACCTTCCCTGCGAGTATCTTCAAGATCTGAAGTCGGGGCCAAAGAAAAGGTGGGGTGGACTCAACCCGTGAAGCTCCCATGTCCGAAAAGCTCATCCTGGAAATTTCCAACGTGTGACCCTGACTGGACTCGCAGTGCCACCTGCTATTTTCCTGCAAATGTCCACTCCAGTGGCTGAACCATGCCCGAAGTCACACAGCTCTGAAATGTGGCTACGTGGCCACCAGAAGGCTCTAGCCAGTCTCATGACACTGGCCTTGGACGTATAATCCGGAGGCAAAGAGGAGCTCCAGGAAGGGACTGGGGATTCTAAATTATATGCATAGATGGATATTGGTGTTTCAGAGACCTGTGCTTTCATCAAATTCTCAAAGGGTTTGTAAGCCACAGAAGAACCACTTCTGGACTGAGCCTCGGAGGGCCATGACCAGATCCCACACCTGCGTGACCCAAACGCCAGCCCTAGAGACCCCTGCTCACCACCACAGTGCACTGACTGGCTGGTCAGGCGCCAGGGCCACACTAGACTAGTCCCGAAGCCAAATGTCGTCATCGTTGTCGTGTTTCAGAAACGGAGTGCAGGAATGAGGTGACACTACCTGTGACGGCAATCATTCCCACAAGTGGGTTCCAAACAGGGTGTGGGCAATGGACACTGTCCTGGAATGAGTGCTGGGCCCCTCAAGGGGCCAGACCCAGCTGGATGCACTCAGCCCAATACCTGGGACTGAGCACCGTGCAAGTGCTTTATGGTGCATACTGGACACAGCGCCACCAACCAGCTATTCTGTTGCCGCCGACCACCTAGAGTCCACTGTCAACCACTTACATGTCCTTTATCCTGAGCACATGGTGCACGCTTACACTGTGCTCCCTACGGGGGAGATTTTCCTTCCAAGTCCTTCTCAAAACTTGGGCCACTGAGCCTCCCCCAGGACTGTGCTGGCTTATTAAGAATTCCTAGAAAAAGCGTGTCCAGAAATGGCAAAGACCGCGGAGCCTAAATGACAAAAAGCAGACCAAGTGTGCCCTCTGGAGGCCTTTCGGGGTCAGTAAGCTCCCCAGCCTCTGCCCTGTTCATTTGTGATGCTCTCAGTATCCAGCAGAGGGCTCTGCCATCTCTTTCACCACAGGCCACCTGGCCAGTTACACCTAACAGTCCAGTTCCTTCTGTCTACTACTATTCAGCCACCAACTGGTGCACTGACTGGCTGGTCAGGCGTCAGGGCCACACTAGACTAGTCCCGAAGCCAAATGTCGTCGTGTTTCAGAAACAGAGTGCAGGAAACCTTCTTTCTTTCCTCAGGCTAGGAAACTTTCTCCAACTCTCCACTCTCAATCCGAGGCTCTAACCCTACAAAACAAGACAAAACCACCCCAACTCACCACCCCCAGGTCGAGCCTGACTCACAGAGACCCTGTAGGGCAGGGTAGAAGAGTCCCTGGGGGTTTCTAAGACTGACTGCAGGAGAAAGCCTTGACTTCTCCCCAGCAGTGGTTCTCAACCTCCCCCATGCCGCCACCCTTTCATACAGTTCCTGATGTGTGATGACCCCCCAACCATAACATTATTTTCATTGCTACTTCATAACCATAATTTTGTTACTGTTATGAATGGGGTGCCCCCTGTGAAAGGGTGGTTCGACCCCCAAAGGGGTCGCGACCCACAGGTTGAGAACCGCTGCCAGAGTGGCTCCTGACCTTGCAGTTAGCAGCCCGATGCATAACCATTTTGCCACTAGACCCGTTAACTCTATGGAGCGGCTTTCCTGGTGGCCCTCAGCCCCACCGTGCTCGGTCCGGTTTCCCGGCTGACTGTTGTTTCTGGAGGCAGACTCCCACATCTCTGCATCTCTCTATGCAGTTGCCCAGATGCGGAGCAAGTGTAAGCGCCCCAGCACTCATGGGGATGGCGCGGGGTCAGGAAGCATCTCACTCGGGTGGGTGAGGTCACCAGTCAGCAGCCTCACGTCCCTGGAGGAAGTCTGCTACACCAGCTAATTCTAATGCTGCAGCCTTTCGTCACACGGCACCCCAACAAAAGCCTTCTCCATCATCTCCCCTTCTCCTAGAGTCCTCTGCTGCCTTCCCAAGCTGAGATAGTCTTTACTGACAAAAATGACTTGGCCCTCTGGCCTCACCTGCCTTGCTAACTCAGTTGGATGCCCTAGGCCCCTTACCTGGCTCTGGGCAATCTTGAAGGGTGTAGCATTCACCATGTGCTGCTTCCGGATCCCACTCCACCTGGTTCGGTAGTCCACGATGCGGCAGGGGGGCAGGATGTACTCATCGTACAGCACGTCACCATCATAGTTAACGATGCTACATCGAGCCAAGGAACTGACATGCCCCTTGGGCCCTGTGCCCACCATCTCACAGTCAACCGCCACCATCTTCCTGGGCTTCTCCTGAGACCCTCCAGACGCACTCTCGGGGTGTGTGTGAGTGGATTTCTGTGAGGCGTTCTTCTGGGAGAAAGCTAGGTGGCTCTTCACCTTTGGGAGGGCACTCTGAAACTCTCCCAGCAAGTCCACTGGAGCCGCAAGGGAACTGCCCTTCTGTGCAGGGGCAGGGGTCAGCCAAGGCACTCCAGCTTTCCTCTCCAGGGCCCGCTCGGCTCCGCTGCCAGAGGCAGCGGTCTTTCTCCTTTTGGGGGGAGGAAGGGCGCTCCAAGTGCCATCCACCTGCGGAGTCTCCTCTTCCTTTGGAGGGTCTACGTGCAACTTAGGCACCTTGCTGGAGGGCTGCTTCTTCTTATTCAGAATGCCTTTCCGTTCCAAGAGCCGCCGCTTCTTGACAAAGCGCCGGTGCTTGGAATTGCCCTCTGAAGTCTTTCGAGGAGGAGGTTCCCCAAAATCGAGGTTGAGGAGTAAGGTAGACATGAGGGCAGTGGGTGCTGGGAGAGCGGTTGGGGCAGAACTTACAGATGAGAGGTGAATGAGGGACTCATCCTTGGCTGAATCCCGTGGACCAGCATCGGAGGGGTTTGGAGGACAGCCTGGAGAAGAGAGTGATGCTGATAATTCGGCCCACGGGGGCCTGGAAGAAATGAGAAACCACAGAGCTTCAACAGCACACAAGGGAGGTGAGTTAGCCATCAGAGCTATGCAGGATGAAATGATGGCTGGGCTGAGCCGGGAGACCTGGATTCTAGGGAAGCCCGTGCCCCAGGATTCACTAACTACATGGCCTTAGGGAAGTCATTCCCCGTCTTTTGGAAGACCTGGCATAGCTTAAACTCTCGTCTGGAGAGCTAGACTCCAGAAACCAAACCAAACTCACCGCCACTCAGTCGACCCCAACTTACAGGGATCCTATTGAGCAGGACAGAACTGCCTCTGTGGATTTCTGCGGGCACAGAAAGCCTCTTTGCTCCGAGGAGTGGCTGGTGGTTCCGAATTGCTGTCTGCGGTTAGCAGCCCAAGGAGACATCGGCTCCGCCACCAGGGCAGCGGGAATAATAGGTGAGCTTTACAAAGCTTCGCCCACATAGGGAACGTCCAAATAGCGTGTAAAGCAGGGAACCACCAGGCCTAGATGACCTCTCGATTACCCAGCTATCCCAGAGCAGGCCCCAGGAATAGAGGGGCAGGCTCAGGGGCACGTTCCCTTGGGCGCCAGGCAGGGGTTGTTATCTTCACACGGACCTCAGCTAATCCTTCCTTCTCCTATCAAAGAACCCTTGACGCCACCCGTTAGCAGGCGTGTGGGCGGAAACCAGGCTCCAGGGGAGGACACTTTGACAGTTCCCGCCGCGGAAACCATCCCGAGGGGGCCCCGCGCTAGCATACCTCCTAGACAGGCTCCGCTAAGGGCGGAAGCGTCCGGAGCCGGATGCGGAAATCGGCGCGCATCGCCGAGGCCGGGGACGGCAGGCGCGCGGGTTGGAACGCACCGGGGGCCGGCGCCCGCGCGCCCGCAGCGCCCCGACCTCCGGGAGCGAGGCCAGGGATTCGGAGTGCGTGAGGATCGGCAGCGGCGGCGGCGGCGGCGGCGGCGTGGGAGGGGGCGGGGGTGGGATGCGCTCCCCGGCCCCTCTAGCCCCGTGGAGGTACAACTCGAAAGTGTAAGGAAGCCCCCACAAACAAGAACTGAGGTGTGCCAGAGAGCCTGGGCTTCCGGGAGAGGAGGAGCGTGTACCGGAAGAGGCGGGATCTACCGCTTGGTCCTCCCTTTGTGGGCGTGGCCAGGTAACGCCTCGCCTCTGTGACGTCATTACGCTGTCGCCGCGCCCACTTGCCTCTGACGCTGACACTGTGACGTCAGCTGGACGCTTCATTTCTTCTACGGCAGAATGTGAGCTGGCGGCAGGCTGCACCCGGCGCCGGACCCGAGGCTGGTGCGGAGCCGAGCCCAGCATGGGGCCTAAATCCACGTGGTAGTGGCCGGCGTTCCCTCGCCGCCGTCTCGCGTCCCTCTCCACAGCTGGGCCCGGAGATGCCCGGCATCTCGGGCCGCGGCCTCTCTCTGGAGGAACGGAGGCAGCTAGCTGTGAACCTCACCCGTGTCCTGGCCCTCTACCGTTCCATCCTGGATGCCTACATCATCGTGAGCCCACAGGGGTGTCGGTGGGGTGCTTCCGGGGCAAATGTTGATCGTGTAGCTGCCTAGGTGCCCAGGAAGGGCATCTGGAGAGTTGGTCTCGGGTCTGTTTTCTACTGGTCTCGGCCTTTTAGAAAACAAACCTTGTAGCTTGCTTTTAGGGGAAAGTTTACAGAGCAAATTCGTTTTCCATTCAAACGTTCATACAGGTTGCTCCGCGACATTGATTGTAATCCTCTCAATACGTCGGAGCTCTCCCCATTTCCACCCTGGTTTCCCATCCATCCCGTTTCCCCAGCCCGTCACTGCTTATGCCTCTCTGCTTTGCAGCAAGAGGTGCCCCCGCGGTCTCCTGCAGTTCGGTGGAGCACATGCCTCCAGGTGTGACTGACCATTTTTTGTACCAGTCTCTGATTTGGATGTAAGGAGGCCTGGTGGTGTAGTTGTTAAGCATTGGGCTGCTAACCACAGGGTCAGCAGTTTAAAACCACCAGGCACTCCGCATGGAAAAAGATGAGGCTTTCTACTCCTGTAACTAGCTGGTCTTTGAAGCTCACAGGGGCAGTTCTGCTCTTGTCGGGTTGCCCTAAGTTGGCATTGGTCAGATAGCAGGGAGTTTTCTGGGTTGTTGTTTTTTTTTTAAGGAGGCCTGCGGTGCTGTCAGATAAGCTGTGGGCTAACTGCAAGGTTGGCAGTTCAAACAAACCGGCTGCTCTGAGAGAGAAAGATGAGATTCTCAGCTCCAGCCAAAATTGACAGCTTCGGAAGCTACTCAGTGGCAGTGGGTTTGGTTGGTTATTGTTGTGCTGAAAGGTGGAACTTCAGTGCCACGTTGGAAGGGTACCTACCTTAGGGAAACAGTCTCAGGGCTCTGCCAGCCTCTCTCAGACTTGATAAGACTGGTCTTTGTTTTATGAACTGGATTTTGTTCTACATTTTGCACCATTTCTAACCAGGACCTTCTACCGTGGTGCTGGTTAGAGCATTAGCATGGTAGCTGGGCATTATGTAGTTCTGGTATCAGGCTAGGGGAGGCTGTGGTTTCATTGGGTCATTAGTCTTCTGAAAGAACACCAAAGACTCAAGGAAGTAATTAGTCCAGAGAACTTATGATCCATTAGGGAAAAAACTAATAGTATCTTTGATGGCCACTTGGAACTTTTGAAACCCCAGACACTGCTCACCAACGAAGTGGTCAAACCTTATTTGCATGGACCTTGTTAAGCCAAGTGAGCCGAGATTGTCGTCCTTAGCCTTCATGCCCAACTGCTCAGTCCTGCGAGTAGTTTGGTTATCCCTATGATGCTTCCGTAACTATGCCCCTATATGTTCTCTTAGACAAAGAGGCTTCAAAATGTTGGTGGGGGGGGATGGAATTAAAAGAGAATGGTATTTTTTTTTGGATGGTATTTTTTCATGAACATTTTAAATCTCCTTCACATATATGAATTTGTAGATCTAGATATGAAAACGTGAAAAAGAGGCAGGCCCTCAACAAGATGGCTGAACACAGTGGCTGCAACCATGGGCTCAGGCTTAGGAACAATTGTGAGGACGGTGCAGGACCGGGCAGCGTTTCGTTCTGTGGCCCATAGGGTCACTGTGGGTTGGAACTGACTCGATGGCACCTAACAGCAACATATATGTGAACATGTGTGCAACGCATACAAACATGCATGTAGAAATACCCACCACCGAACCTGTATGTGCATGTGCGCATGCTTCTGCACAACCTCCCACACCTATTTAGCATACATATTCACCTCTGTACCCACTCACCAATGGTGGTTATTACTGTGGCAGGGTTACACGAGCGAGTGACGTGGTATTCTATGTGTCCCCCTTTATGCACACCTCGGTGTCTTCCTGTGCCTTCGTCACATGTGTTGCCTTTCCCTTCACCGGAATTCTCCTAGGGCTGCTGTCCGTTGTGTGATTCTCCTTTGTTCCCTCCCATCCCAGGTAGGTAACCTTCAAAGGACACTTCTCTCTGTCTGCAAAGCTGTTCAGCAGACGGTCCTCCAGACTCATCAGGTTGTGAGATGATTTCCCGGAGTCGTCATCTTCTTCATCATTGTGGTGTCTGTATGTGCCAAGGGTTTATCCTTTCCTCCACTGACGGGCATTCCAGGTTGTTGACATGTTTTCCCTATTAGGAATAATTCAGCATTGCACATGCATGTACGTATGCCCATCCGTGTCACCACGGCTCTTTGGTCTCTAGAATTAGTATATACCCAGGGGTGGGATTGCTTAATCACATGGTATTTCTCTTTCTAGCTTTTAAGGCAGCACCAGACCATTTTTCACCAGAGTGATTATCCCATTTTATCATCCCGTCAGCAGTGTATAAGATTTCCAATCTTCCCAGAACCCTGCGCTTACTGATGAGTGTCATCCCTGCTGCATGTGATGACATCTCATGGTGGCTCTCTCATTGGCAGCTCTCCACGACTAATGTCTCTTCATGTCTTCATTAGCTACCTGAACATCTTCTGGGATCAAGTGTATGTTCGCGTCCTGTGCTCAGTTTTCAATTGGCTTGTTTGTCCGTGTTGCTGGGGGGTTGAACTTTTCTATACATTTTCGTGATCAGACTCTCCATTGCCAGTATGGTTTCCCGGTCTGTAAGGCCCCTCCTCGCTCTTTGTGGAATCTTTTGCTGAGCTTAAGTGTTTAATGGTCAGGAGGCCTCAGTTACCTAGTCTATCCTGAGCTGTTGGTGCATTTTTCATTACACTTGATTGTGTACGTTGTTAGCTACACTGGATCGTCTTTTTGCCATGAAGTGGGAGCCTGGCTTTGTCCCCTTGCTTCTTCCACGGCTGTGTGATTTGGATTTTCCATCCATCTGGAGTTCATTTTGTGTATGGCTTGAGGGATTGCCCTCGCCCGTCTCACTTTCCTGCAAATGGTTGTCTGTTTTTGCCAGCAGCATTTGTTATAGAATCAAAGCTTCAGTCTTGTTATCACTGGTGTGTGTGTGGGGTGTCCTCTCCACCCTTTTTTTTTTCCCCAGCTGACATTGGTATTTCTAATACCTAGGTTTTTCAAACCTTCCCAGATTCAGGATAATAAAGTCCAAGAATGTGGGAGCCAGGCAGCAGCCATGCTTAACTCCTCTAGAGGGGAGATGCGAAGGTGTTCCCTCCACCAAACTTGTCTGAATAAGTGGTCGTGGCAGGTCCCAGGTAGTTTTCCGTGACCATATATAGTGGTTGGTGCTTGGTGTTGTGGTGCACGGTTGTGGTGCAGTGGACAGTGCTGGCTTTGGACTCAGACACACTAGAGCCCCACCTCCCCTGCTGGCTCTGCTCTAGGCATTTTGATTCGATATATACCTAGCCCCATTTCCTCGGCTGGATCTCAGACGTTCAATGGATAGCTCTCTGAAAGATCACTTTGAAGAGTAAATGAGATCATGGGTAACGGTTATTGCACACCCCAAATCAGACAGCATCCTCCTTCACTGGTCCACGATCCAGGCCTTCAGCAGGTCTTAGTAGCTCTACCTTCAGAATAGATAACAAGTAGATCTACTTTTCTCCATCTCCACTGCTTCCGCCCTGGTCCAAGCCCCCACCAGTTCTTCCCTGGCCTACTTCCACCAGCTTCCTGCCTGCTCTGGCTTTCAGTGCTCCACCAGCAATTCACAGAGCAGACAGATGGAGCTGCCTAAATGCTAGCCTGTAGAGCCCTGCGTGATCTAGCCTCTGCAGCTCCTCACCCCATCACGCTCCATCCTCTCCCGCATTCCCTGTGCCTCCTGCCCTGGCCTAGTGACCTTTCAAAAATACGGCTGGCGCCTGGCCTTTATACTGCCTGCTCTACCTGGAAAACTTGCCCTCCACAACAAAGCCAAGGACAGGATGGTGTAGAGCAAGGGCACCAGGGTCAAACGGGTTTCAGATCCCAGCTCTGCTACTTACTAGCTTTTCCATTTGGGCAAGTTAATGCATTCCTGTGCCTCAGTTTCCTCCTCATCTGTAAAATGGGTAATAGGGTCGCTATGAGTCAGAATTAACTGGATGGCAGGAGGACTATTGGGTGTTTTGTTTTGTTTTGTTTCATTTTGTTTTGACGATTGAAAATGCATGTCACATAGAGAGGGCTGAAGGGCTGACCCCAATCCCAGCTACCTGGACTCCCTCCCCAGAAGAATACACTACAGAGGACAGCACTGAAGCTACAGCTCAGGGAAAGGGGCGGGTCTGCTCAGAACACAGGGGAGCAAACTAAGAGGGAAGGGGGGGCAGGGGGGAGGGACCACAACCTGGTCCACAAGCCCTGAGGATGATATTCCTGCTTGGAGCAGCCAATGCACAGAGAAGACCAGTAGGGCCGGCCCCATCATGAGACACGGTGGTCCCTCACTGACCCATAGCACTATGGGGACAACACTGGAGCTACTGTGTGGGAATTGTGCCGGGTCTGACACCCCCACTCCCCACTGGGGCTAAACTCGAAGGGCATGCAGCATAGCAGCAAGTGGAGCAAAGCACTGAAGTCCCTGAGGAGCTCCAAAAATGGACATCAGAGGCAGGGCTTTTGGCACCTCAACAAACCTGATTGGAAAACATTCCTAAAGGTCAACAGACAGACCTGAAACTATAGAGGCTTTTTTTTTTTTTTTTTTTTAATGTCTATCTATACAAGATAGGAAAAACAATCCCAGGGGGAAAACAATGGGACCAGTGGTTCTGGGGGAACCATGGGACAGGGGGAGATGGGAGAAGGGAAGGGGGGAGCCAACAAACCTAGGGACAAGGGAACAACAAGTGATCTAAAAATCCATGGTGAGTAGAGTGTAGAACGTCTGGTGGGGTTTGATCAAGTGCAGTGTCGCCGAGAGGAATTACTGAGAGCTGAATGAAGGTCAAACATGACAGTGGGACACGAGGAAAGTAAAAGGACATAGAAGAGGCAAAGGACATTTACAGAGGTATAATTACAGGCACACACATATGTAAATATATATAACAATGTGGACATAGATCTATGTACATATATGTTAAGTATTAAAGTAGAGGAGCTGATATCAAGGGCTCAAGTAGAAAGCAAATGTTTTGAGAATGAGGATGACAACAAATGTGCTTGACACAATGGATGTATGTGTGGATCATGATAAGAATTGTACGAGCCCCCAATAAAATGATTTTTTTTTTAAAGTATTAAGGTAGCAGACAAATATTGGGCCTCTACTCAAGTACACCCTGAACATAAGAACACTTTGCTCTAATAACCTGGCCTTCTGTGATGCTCACCTTCCTGACAGGATCACTGAAGACAAATGGGTGCATAAGTAAAAGTGTGAAGAAAGCTGATGGTGCCCGGTTATCAAAAGTTATAGCAGGTCTTAAAGGCTTAAAATTAAACAAGTGGCCATCTAGCAGGGAAGCAATAAAGCCCACATAGAAGAAGCACACCAGCCTGGGTGATCATGAGGTGTCGACAGGATCAGGTATCAGGCATCAGAAGACCCAAAACAATTATACTGATGTGAATGAGGGGGAGGGCAGAGTGGAGACTCAAAGCCCATCTGTAGACATTTGGACATACCTTTACAGAAGGGTCACAAGGAAGGGATGAGCCAACCAGGGTACAGTATAGCACCGATGAAACACAACATTCCTCTAGTTCTTTAATGCTTCCTCTCCCCACCCAATTCTTGATTCCAGTTCTACATTACAAATCTGGCTAGACCAGAGCATGTATCTTGGTACAGATAAGAGTTCTGGACACTCAGATTCCAGGACAGATAACCCCCTCAGGAACAATAATGGGAGTAGCGATACCATGAGGGTAGGGGAAAGGTGGGAGGAGAATGGGGACCCAATCATAATGATTGATGTGGAACCCCACCTACCCACCCAGGGTGACAAACAACAAACAAGGGAGACAGCAGATTGTGTAAGATGTAAAAATAATAGTAATTTATAATTTATCAAGGGTGGGAGGGAAAAAATTAGCTGATACCAGGGGTTCAAGGAGAAAGTTTGAAAAGGATGATGGCAACATATATACAAGTGTGCATGACACAATGGATGTGTGGATTGTTTTAAAAGCTGTAAGAGCCCCCAATAAAATGATTATGATTAATTAAAAAAGAAAGTGCATGTCACCTGGTTAGCCCAGTGCCTGGCATATTAAAGTATCACACAAATGTTTGCTAATACCTGTGTTTTCTGGACATGCCTGATTCCTGCTCATGATACTCTCCATTACATTGCAATTCACTAATGTTTCCTAGTTTCTAGATTAACATTATCATTGTAATGTCAGCTCAGCTAGGAAGGAATCTCGTGTGTCTGGCTCACTGTTACAGCCTCTTCTTGGTACGTCATCCCTCAAAGCGCAAGCACACACTCCTGCTCTCAGGGACCCTGCCCTTCCTAGTGGAGCAGCCCCAGTGGGTTTCCAAGATGGACTCTTGACCAGAGCAGACAGCCGTATCTGTTTTCCTCCGGGGAGCAGCTGGTGGGTTTGAACCTCTGACCTTTAGGTTAGCAGCCCAACACGTAACCCAGTACACCAGGAGGGCGACTCTGGGTAATCCCAGCTCCAGCATTGTGCTGAGCGAAGGAACAACAGACATCCCCGAGGGCTGTGCAGACAGAAGGGCGGGCTTGCGCCATGGTAACCCACTGGTGTTAATAACGACAGTCAGGGCCGAGAAGAAAACCCACCTTGCCTTTAAGAAGTTGGGTTGAGTGGAGAAGAGAGACACATGGCGGGGGGGGGGGGGTTCCCCGGTTCTAAAAGGAGAGGCGAGCTCAGGATTCTCGCTGGACATCAAGGAAGGAGGTCAGCCACCGAGGGAGACTAAGCAAGGGGTGACAGCCGAGTAGGGGTGCTTACAGGCCCGTGAGTGACAGCACTTGTCGTTGCCGGGATGGGTGGGCAACAAGGTGGGATGTAGGAAGGGGTGAGAAGGGTAGGGGGGGTGGTAGTGCCCTGAGTGCCTCTTCCCCTCTCCTGCAGGAGTTTTTCACGGACAACCTGTGGGGCACACTCCCTGGCTCGTGGCAGGAGGCCCTGGATAGACTGAGCCCGCCCCAGCTGGCCACGCTGCTCCTGGGCATGCCTGCAGAAGGGGAAGCGGTCAGGTAGGGGTCAGAGGGGCCCTGGCCTGTGGACTGAAGCGCTGAGCCCCTTGCCCAAGGGCTCGGCAGGGTTTCCTGGGCCCTCGGGGGTTGTTAGCTGGTGCCCTGAGGATCTGATGGGATTTCATCAGAGGCCTGGCCGGCCTATCTCAGGTACAGGTCGGTGTGGCCACTCACTCTGCTGGCCCTGAAGGCCACAGCCTGTGCCCTGGCTTTCACCCGGACACCTGGCTTCCAGACTCCTTCCGAGTTCTTGGAGAACCCCAGCCAGAGCTCCCGACTCCCACCTCTGTTCCGGAAGCATGTCAGGCCCAAGAAGCAGCATGAGATCCGGAGGCTGGGAGAGGTGAGGACACATCTGGGGGGGAGAGGTTGGGTCTGGGAACCCATAGAGGCTGTCAGTCCGAGGGGTACATGCAGTGTGCCCCCGCCCTCACATGCAGGATCAAAGGCCCCGCTCGGCAGAATAACTGCTAATCGAGTCTCAGTGCCGGTATTGTCTCTTCATCTTCTTGCTGGGCCCCTGCCTCACTCCCCTCACGTCCCCTCCCTGCTCTGGGGGGGAGCAGGACACCTGCGACCTGAACCTGTGTCACCACCCTCCCTCCCCTCCCCCCTCAGGTTGGTTTCCATAGTTGACACACCCCACCCCACCCCATGGCTCCCCCTCTCTACCATCCTCCAGTCCTCATCCCCCCACCCCATCTGGGGTGTTTATCCCAGGAATCAGGGAACAATGGCCCAAAGACCTTTGCTCCCTCCTCTTTCAGTTGGTGAAGAAGCTGCGTGACCTCACAGGCTGCACCCAGGTTGTGGACGTGGGCTCGGGCCAGGTGAGCCAGAGCCCTCGCGTACTGTTGGCTTGAGTCACGGTCCTAGAACAATGGGGGGAGAGATGGCAGGCCCAGGAGGCAGGCGTGGAGGAGAGGTTGGGACCACGTCGGTCGGGCATAATGTAAACTTTCTGCGGGGCTCGGTCGCATAGCTGTGTTGCATTGGGTTGCTAGCCACCAGGTTAGCAGTTTGAAAACACCAGCCTCTCCTTGGGAGAGAGACGAGGCTTTCCACTCCTGTAAAGAAGTCCAGTTGTGGAGACCCACAGGGCAGCCCTGCCTTGTCCTATGGGGGGTGCTATGAGTCAGAATTGACTCGATGGCAGTGAGCTTGGTATTTTTTTGAGTGGGGTCTGGCACCCAAGCGCGTGTGCAGGCCACTGCTCCGGAGGGTGAGCTGCTGACCGGCAGTGTCTGCCCCGTCTGCCCCGCCCCCATGACTCCAGGGTCATCTCTCCCGCTTCATGTCTCTGGGGCTGGGGCTGTCGGTGAAGAGCATCGAGGGGGACCAGAGACTGGTGGAGAGAGCCCAGCGCCTGGACCAGGAGCTCCTGCAGGCCTTGGAGAAGCAGCAGAGGCGGGCCCCACAGGTGTGCCCCCTGTCCGCAGCCAAGACTGCAGGAGCAGGGCCTGCTGGGCTGGCGTCTCGGACCCTGATGGCAAGGCCCTTATTTCTGTTGTCCCTTCTCCAAAGCCTCACCCCATCTTGAAGGCACTTTCCAGGTTACAAAGTAACCTCCACAGCTCTGGGAAGCCACCACGGGCTGTTCCACTCCAATTCGCTCTTTGGGAAGGAACATAGGCGGCAGAGCCCTTTCTGCGACCGAGGTGGTATCAGCAAACAATTTCCCACCTGCCCGTGTCCTTTCCTGCCTCCACAGGTGGTCCACGCCGGCCCTCGCCACCCCCCACGCCACGTGGTTAAGTGGGTAGACCCCACAGCTCTGTGTGAAGAGCTGCTGCTGCCCCTGGAACCCCCACCTCCAGGAGGGGCCGCCCGCCTGCTGCTGACAGGCCTCCACGCCTGTGGGGATCTGAGCGTGGCCTTGCTGCGGCACTTCTGCCGCTGCCCCGAAGTGGCAGCCCTGGCCTCCGTGGGCTGCTGCTACATGAAGCTGAGCGACCCTGGCGGCTACCCCCTGAGCCACTGGGTGGCGGGGCTGCCTGGCTGCGAACTGCCCTACAGGTTGCGGGAGGGGGCCTGCCACGCCCTGGAGGAGTACGCGGAGCGGCTCCGGAAGGCAGGCCCAGGCCTCCGCACCCACTGCTACCGGGCGGCACTGGAGGCCGTCATCCGCGGCGCCCAGCCCAAGCTCCGTCGGCCAGGCGTGCAGGGGATCCCCAGGGTCCACGAGCTCAAGATTGAAGAGTAAGGTTCAGGGAGACAGCGTGTGCGCGTGTTTCGGGGGGAGGGGGAGCATAGGCAGATCGCCAGCGCTAGGTCAAGGTCTCAGTCTTAGGACTAGGAGGTTCCTCAAAGTGGCGCTGGCACTCCTCGGTCAGAAGAGTCCATCGAAGGTTCTAAAACGCTACATACGTACCTGTCATCCAACAGAATTGGCTGGAGGAACTTTCTGGGTCATTCACAGCCAGGGACATTTATTTAAAAATATGTTTGTTATTCATGTAGCTAATTAAACAAAACTGGAGGGGGGACCCTTCACCCAACCGGCATGCCATCCATGGCTGGTTCTGCAGGTACGTGCAGCGGGGGCTGCGGCGAGTGGGCCTGGACCCCCAGTTGCCCCTGAACGTGGCTGCCCTTCAGGCCCACCAGGCCCAGGAGCACCGGGTGGTGGCCTTCTTCAGCCTGGCCCTGCTGCTGGCCCCCCTGGTGGAGACGCTGATTCTGCTGGACCGTCTTCTCTACCTCCAGGAGCAGGGTGAGCAAGGCCTCCGCGGGCAGGTTCCTTGTTCTGTGACCCTGCAGCACTGCCAGTGCAAAGGGAATGGGGGACTTTTAAGAAATTCCTCCGGCATTGGCCTCAGTCACCAGTGGCCCCCCAGGCTGAGTCTGCAGCGAGAGCACGAGCACGGAGGAGATTCCCCTTCCAGAGATCAGTCTTCCTGGGCCCACGCCCTGGGGAAGAGGGGCCAAGGGCTGCACTGGGAAGTGGCTTCTGACCAGCCCTGCCTTTCTCCCAGGCTTCCATGCGGAGCTCCTGCCTCTCTTCAGCCCTGAACTCTCTCCCAGAAACCTAGTCCTGGTGGCCACCAAGACACCCCTGGGGCAGGCCTTCTCCGCCCTGGAGACTGAAGACAGCTGACAAAGCCCAGGAAGGAAGGACACTCCTCTTCTCTGGCCCTTCTGAAGCCCCCCAGCGGCAGGGGGTGGTGGGCCCTGGTGGGGGGCCTGCCCGTGCCACACCACCTCACCCAGAAGAGAACCAGCACCCTCATCCTCCCTGGGAATTTGGTCCCCACGGGGCTTCAGTTTCCCACCCTCTCTTCCCTCTGTGTGTAGAGTATATATTGTGTAAGGATTTATTTTTAATTTATTAAAAAACAGAAATCTTTATTCCTCTCCCATTTCTGTGTACTTTGAAAAAAACAAGCAATCTCCCTCCTGAGGTCCGGTGGAGGTTGACAGTGGAGTCTGACACCCTCAGCCCTCGGGCCTCCCTGGTGGGGCTTTGAGGCAGTACCTCCTTACTCTGACATCTCCACAAAGGGAACCCTGCCCTGGGGACCCCTTCTGAAGGCTTCCTGACTTCCATCCAGTCTGCCACATTAGATGCTTCCATCAAACCCTAAACTCGGGGTACGCTAGGGGTGGGGATGCCAGTCTACCAGAAGACAGCAGTGCACGCAGAAGATGACTCACAGCTCTTTATTGGGGTCTGGAGAAGAGGTGGTCCCAGCCTCCAGGTGAAGCCAGAAGTAGGGGAGCATCTCCTGCCCCCGGCTCAATACCAGTAGACTTTCTTGTGTTTCCGGGTCTCCTGGATCCCCATTGCCTCCATCACCTCCTCCTCCAGGGTCTTCAGACGGGGCACATAGGTTCTTTCAAGAGCATCTTCCACTGATGTGTCTTTGGGGCCATCTATTGGGCCGGAGGAAAAGGGGCGGGCATAAGGACTTCCCAGCTACAGTCTCCTCCCTCCTACTGCCCCCCATGTTCCTGCCCCTCACCCAGCCTCACCAATCCATGTTTCCGGGACAATGCCATCAGCTCTGGGAAAATCTGGCTTGGGGATAATTCTTCCTGATCTCGTGGAGACCCGT
>NW_022111325.1:3377812-3384495 GCF_000313985.2 Echinops telfairi
GGTACAAGGATACCCCAGGACTAGGACCGAGCAGCAACCAGAGCAAAGAAAGGCCCTTCGGGTACTCGCCTGAGCCGAGCCCCCAGGCTGCAACACTTCGGGGCCGCGTGGGCCTCACCTCCCTTTCCCGCTGCGCTGCGTGAGGCGAGCTTGACGCACCCGAGAGCGTGGGACTCAGCCACGCCCACCCAGCCCCTCCGCTTCCTGGGAAATGTAGGCCGATTGCAGAGCGGAGGCCCAACCGGAAGCCTAGCTTCTCTGCATACTGGGAGTTGTAGTCCACCGCTACAAACCCCGCCGGAAACAGGAAATTTAGCAGGCGAGGGAATTCAAAGAAGCGTTTTCACTCCATGAGGCAAGTCGGGAATTGAAGGCTGACACCAGGTGCACCCTTGCGCGTGCGCAACGCAAAGGTGACTGGGTATCGTAGTCCCTAGAGACGGGAGCTCCATTTTCTAGGTCGTTGCAAAGATTTCTTGTAAGGCAAAGGGCCTCCTCCCTTTCCAACCGAGCCTGCTGATAGCCTCCTGCCCTTCCCTGTTAGAGGGGCTAAAACAGACTTCCATATTATCAGAGTACTACTAGGAGTGGAACGAACCCCTTCAATATGAATAGGTCACAAAATGTCAGTTTGGAGGTAACCCTAGGGATTATCTAATTATCCATGTAAGGGATGAGAAGGCTGGAGTCTGAGAAAAAGAAAGCGTGTCTCAAGGCAGAATCACTTAGCGGCACTCTGGTCAGGGAGTACTGTGGAGGTTCCACATAGCAGCCTCCCAGCCCCAGTGAGGGGTGCTGGGTATCCCTAGGCCTGTCCCTGGGATCTAAACGGTTTTTACCACCAGCATGGCTGCCTCACTGCGGTGTTTGATACTGGCACCCTCCCACACACCACTCCCGACGACTTGTATAGTGGGGTAATTGTTGGACTACTGAAAGATCAGTGGTTTGAACCCACTAGCAGCTCCGCTCCGCGGGGGTGGGGTGGGGGGAGGGGCCTGCAGTCCACTTCTGCACAAGATTTACAGCAGCGCTGGAGGCCCTACAAACCTGTCCTGCCATGTCCTGCCCGAAGAGCAGGACGGCAGGGACAGTGCTAACCGTGGCAAGCAGAATGTCTGGTGTGCATCTACGCTGGGGTTCTGCCTTCCTCCAGAAAGATGAATCTCTACCTTCCAACTGAGATGACCTGCAAGTCTCATGTACACCCTGGCCCCTCCCACCCCAGTTCCCTCTTCACGTAACCAACATGCCCGAAAGAACCAGTCAGAAACCAATATAGTAATCAACGGGTTTATTTTCCTAGAACTGAAATTGTCTACGGTTCTCAGAGCTAAACTTTCCCAAAGCTACAGTCAGCAATTTTTCATCAGAGCCCAAGAAGGGGGGGAGACGAGAGAGGGAGAAGCATGGAGACTCTAGGAAGAGGTTGGGAGGGGCAGTTATGTCCCTCTGACCTCTCGAAGGAGGTTACACATCAGATCTGCTAGCACGCTGAGGGGACCAAGGCACAGGTATGTGGATGGGGAATGGCCCAAGTCCCGGCTAGAAAAAGAAAGCCAAGTCCCAAAGAGATGAGGAGCCTCCCAGTGCACCTCAGAAATGGAGGACAATGGGGGGAGAGGAGCAAGTGGGGGCACTCGAGGGGGCAGGGAGTCTTTAAAATTTTTTTTTTTGTAATTTTCTTTTTTAAAAAACATTTCCTAAAAAATGCATCTTTTCCTTTATATCTGGGTAATTCATATGCCTGCGGGCTGGCCTTGCGTGCTTTGGGGGAGAGGAAAGAGGGCAGCTAGGTTAGCCCTGGGGCATCCCCCACGCTGGCCCCAGGGATTAAAGGGGGACAGGTGCTCTTCGCCTATGATTCCCAGAACTTCCTGGGTCAGCAGAAGGAAGAATGGCATTGCCCACTGGAAGGGAGCCCCTCCCCCATAAGCTGCCCCACTTTCCCTGAATCTAGGCAGCTGGGGTAGCAGGTGTGTGAGGAGACGGGTACTCAGGAGATGCCACAACCTGCACGCCTGCCCTTCACCCGGCCATGATTGAAGACTGCCCGCCCTCGAGCCCCGCAGATGCCCACCCTGATGTTTACTCTCCAGCCCTGCCCCTCCTCCCCCTAATCCCGACCCAGACTCTCAGCATGCCTGGGGGAGCCAGACAGAGGTGTCAAAGCCGACCAGGGACTGTCCTGGAAAACAGCTCTAGCAGGGGAGGGGTCCGGCCTCATCTCAGTCCCTGGGGAGCAGAGGACATGGCCCTGACTCAGATCACAGGGATGTGGAGACATGGAGGTGAGAGCCAGGTGGCCTGTCCCACCCAAGCCAAATTCCAGGGGCTAGGCTCAGAGTGGGGAGAGTGAGTGGAAGAGGGGGGTGGGGCGGGGTGGGGAAGGGGTTCCCAGTTTGCAGGCCATGGCCAGTTTCCCCAGTAGCACCCAGACAGCAGCAGGAACGGGGCGGGGGCTCCTCTTGAAACATTGGTGGCTACAGGCTGCAGGGGAGGGTTGGAGGGAGAAGGGTTAATGATGTGGCCCTGGCCTGGCCTGCCCCAGCCAGTGCAGGTCTCCTGGGAGCACCCACCCTGCCTCCCTCGAGGCTGACCACTGCTGGCCCTCCTCTTCTCTCTGCAGGTGCCTGTCCCCCACCCCCACCCCGGCTCAGCTGCCAAGGGGGCAGGGGGCTCGCTCACCTCTCGTGATCTCTGATGCCTGGGGCCTCAGCATCTTCCTTGGCAGTTTCTTCCTCCTCATCATCCTCCTCCTCTTCCTCATCATCCTCTTCCTCCTCCTCCTCCTCCTCCTGAGGAGGCCCCCGGCCAGAGCCCGGTTCAGAGGGGGTGCTATTCTTCTCGACCTCCACAGAGAGAGGCCTCTCCTCGCCCTCCAAGGCAGCCGCCTCCTTCTCCTCCCCTTCCAGGTCCTCAGCCTCCTTGGGACGCTTGGGGGAGTCCTGGGCAGCATGGGCAGAGACAAGGCGGGCTGAGGCCAAGCACCCAGACCTCTGGCTCCTCCCCCAAGGTTCTTCCTGGGCTAATACCCACAACTGCCCCCAGCCTTCCACTAGCTGGGATGCCCTCTTCGGACACGGTCTCTCTCTCATACTGGGTGCTCTCAAAGGCTGAGCCTGCCCCTGTGGGCTGCAGGCCACTGACCTCCAGCAGGTCCCCTGCTCTCCTCTTCAGAGCCCCCTTCTCGTTCTTCTCCTTGGTGGGCTCGTCAATGACCAGCTTCCCCTCCTCATCACTGCTGCCCTCCGCATTCCCCTTCTTGTCTCCATCACCCTCAGCGGCCTCCGGTTCAGGCTCAGGCTCGGCCACGCGGCTCTTTTTCTGGGAGGACTGCAGCAGAGAGGGCAGGGGCTGAGCGGCTCTGCTTGGGTCCTGCTGGGCACCCCACCCCAACCCCTCCCTTGGCCACTGGCTCCTTCCTCTCCCACCTCTCCCCCGCCCCCACCCGGGTGCCCAGTCTCACAGAGTGATTTGAGACCCACCTCTGTTGGATTAGCCCCGGGGCAAACCCACTGGCCGGGCAGGCAGGGCTCTGTGCAGGAGGGGGGAGGGCTGGAGCAGGAGGCAAAACCTCGGGTCAACTTCTCCCAGCGGGAGCTGGGACCCAAACCCCGCCCCCACCCGCCCGCCTGGTCCTGCCCGGCTCGCGACCACCTTCCTCCTGGACCTTTGGGGGACGTGTCCGGCTTATGTCCTAGACTCACACTGGGTCCAGCCCAAGTCCTGCTCCCACTTACTTACCTTACCACCTGCGTCCTGTTCTGCCCTCCCCCCCACCGCCCCCAGGCCAGTGAGAGTTGCCCACAACCACAGCTACATACCAAGTCCCCACAACCAACTCCGCCCTGTCTTTGAGAAGACACCTCTGGTGGGTGGGGGGGGGGGCTCCTACCCAAAGCCCTGGTATTTCCGCCCCAGTTCCTGAAGGCTGGGCATCCCGGGTGGGCCTGCAGGTCGTGATAGCCACCCCTGCCTTGGGGTGGGGTCTCTGGGCACCAGGCGCCTCACCTGACAGCCGGAAGCCTTGACGGCAGGGTTGTTTTCGATCTCCCACAGCCCCTCGCTGAACCCTTTCCTCTTGTTGGGCTTGCCGAACTTCTCCTTGGACTCTTCATATGGGAAGAGGTCTTTGGGGCCCAGGAACGCTCTGGGGGGGGGGCGGAGGGAGACTGCTCTCTAGCTCCTCGCTGCCTCCCAGCGGGCCCGCTTCTTCCCCAGGACTCCCCAGCCAGCACAACCCTCCTCCCGTGTCCTCCCTGCCCAGGCCCCCCCGCTGGCTCCTCACTCACGTCTCATGGGTCCCGAAAAAGAAGACTTGGTATTTGTTGGCTGTGGATTTCACCGCCGCTTCAGGCATCTCGTCGATCTGGGGGTGAAAGAGCACCGCAGTGCAAGGGCAGTGAGCCTGGGGCGGGGGCTGGGCTTGTCTCAGGGGGTTCCGAGGGATGTGCCACAGTGGAATCTTTGTACCGATGCAGCCAGGCAGGCGAGACCACCCAACACCCAGGAATATCACCCCAATTGCTTCCCAACAAATCCAGGACCCCTCTGCAGAGCTCTGACCACTGTCTCTGACCTCCTTGTCCCCACCCATTACAGTGCAGGCTCCATGGCAGTGGGGGCCCTGGCTTGAACACAGCAGTGACTGCTACCACTGCAGGACCCACCTCGCCTCCACCATGTCAAGTCTGGATGCCAGCCATGCGCCCATGTTCCTGTAACCCCGGCTGGATGACTGTTAACCTCGCCCAACCTCCATTTCCTCAATGGCAAAAGAGCCAGTAGTAACCACAGGCCACAGGCTTGTGAGGCCCCATTGCAGGCAGACGCAGGGCGGCCAGCTGGTCCTACGCAAGGGTCAGCCTCCCGGGCAGAACTCGCTCCCAGGACTTCTTCCCAACGCTTTCCCCAATGTCACATAGGAGGGGTCTTCAAATACTTTATGGAAAATCCCATCCTTTCATTCTGTTTTTCCACAAAAGTTTTAAAGCCCCCACATAGTCACAGTGCCCTTGGTTAATGTCTGTCTGGACCAGGCTGGACCGCAGCTCAGGGTCAAGTTTGCGTTTGACCCCAGCACACAGTAGGGACACGAACAGTGTTGACTGGATCAATCGATGAGACAAACAGATGCAGACAGTCTGGGTGGAGAAGAGGGGTGAGGCCAAGGACTGCCTCTTCCAGGCACCCCCTCTATGATTTCCAGGGGACACTTTGAAAGCCACTGAGGGACTCACAGGTTCCCCGTTTTACAGATGAGGAAACCAAGCTCCAGGGACAGAGAGCGAGGGAGGCTGCCACCTACAGGGTCAGCAGTTCAAGACCACCAACTGCTCCACAGAGAGGTGAGGCGTTCTCCATGGGCAGCTATCCTGTCCTACAGGGTCCCTATGAGCCCAGAGTCCACCGGATGGCGGTAAGTGAGAGGTTTTGCACAAGGCAGAGATGAGAGCTAAGCTGCAGACCAACAATTCCAGATTTGATCCCCCCCCTCCAGGAGTCGTGTGGAAAGGGGAGAGGTGGAGGTCAGGAAAATGGAGGGAGCAGGGGCGGTTTCTCCCAGGTCAGGCCTTGGAAGCTGGCAGAGCAAGTTGAGCTGTGGATGAGGGAGGAAACTACAACTCCCAGCACCACTTGCAGCAGCCTGACTTCCCGCCGGACAGAGGCCAGGTGGCCATGTTGCCTGGGGGCCCCAGGCACAGACAGGGCAGGGCAGTGATTAAGGTCCAGAGAAGAGGACAGAGCAGAGCCCATGGAGACAGGAAGGCTGGGTATTAGCAGAGACACACCCAGGGGAGGGGGTGGGAGACCCTGGGCATGAGGACATCTTGCCCCTTCAGGCTCCTGGACACTTCCCCCACTTGGCCCTGTGGCCTCTGGGGACAGCGGTCCAGCCCTTCCCCCCAGGAAGGCCACGCACAAACTGGGCGCTCCCCACGACCAGATGACACTGGGGTGTGAGTGCAGACGGTGGAAAGACTGCTGGTGCCCCCACAAACAAGATCCCCATCGCCATGACAACTCGGCCCCGCCCCAGGGGCCACTCAGCAACCAGGAATGTGGCCGCCCCTCCCCCCGCGCTCTCCCTCCGGATCGGGGAGGAGGGGGCTCTCACACACACACCCCACACCCAGTCTGAAGTCTGGCACCTGGGTCCACGGCTGTGCTGGAAACCACAGCCGGGGCTGGAGGCTGGGCCTCGGCTCAGAAAACCCGGCTGGGCTGGGTGGAGGGGCCGGTGCTCGGCCGGCCAGGACACCTGGGTCCGGTTACCAGCTAGCTCCCCACCCCCTTACTCACAGGGGGGAACCGAAAACAAAATGCGCGCCTCGAGGGCTTAGGGATCCTCAAGACCCCGGAGAAGGGCAATAATAGCACAGCCCTTCCCCGGGCCTCCCGGCCTCGGGTCTACCGGCACCAGGAATCAGCCGGGAGGCTGGGTGTGCATCCGCGAACTTTGATCTCTGCGTTTGCAGGGCCCAGGGCTCAGCCAGGGGCGTAATGTTCGGGTCGCAAAGGTGTGAGCCAAGGGGAGAAACTGAGGCTCAGGAAAAGCGAGTGGGGTGGGAGTCCCCCTCGCCCCAAAATGAGGAAGCACGAGGTTCTCTCAAGGTTCACAGTTACTGCTGAGCAGCCACCAACCATCTGTCTCCTGCCACCCTAGCAGCTAGCTTCCC
>NW_022111325.1:3384602-3438926 GCF_000313985.2 Echinops telfairi
GTGTGACTGGGGACCCAGGAGGCCACCAGCTTGCCCAACTCCAGGGGTGGGGTAGAAACAAAAGGATGGGAACTGAATTGAAAACAAGGAAGGAGCCCTGCCAGATATACCTGCTCTGCGGACTTCTGTCCAAACCAAGGGTGGGTCTAGCGGGGAGAGGAAGAGGCTCTGGGCAGGGACCTCTCCCTGAAAGGGTCGCTCCTCCCCCTACCTCACCTTGAGGGTAGGCACCCAGAAGAGTGGAGGCCAGCTGTTCGTTTTGTAGGATTTCAACCCATCGCTCCCTAAGGGAGCCCCCCCTTTTGTAGTGGAATCTGCTGCTCCAGCCAAAGGAAATAGCTACCTTAGCTGCATTTACAAGAGTGGTTCTTCTTAGAGGAGGTGAAGTCTCAGGGGAGTACAGGGACCCCAATATGTCTCCCAGGCAGTGCCTTTATATCCAGGCTGTGTGTGACTCAGATCCCGTGAGTCGAAGCTAAGTGGGTCAGGGTGCAGCCAGATGACTCTTTGGGACCCCTTCCACTGGCCACCATGGGGTGGGGGGGCAGGGGGAGAGGCACTGCTATGTCTGCGTCAGGCCAAGGGTCCCAGAAAGTGGCTTCTCTCTGCTTAGGCCCCAGCCCACCACCCCAGGCCTTCTGGATTTGCCTGGCCTCGCTGGACAGGCCTACACACGCACAGCTCCTATCTCCCAGGAGTCCCAAGGACTGAAGATGAAATGGGGAGAATCCAACACCTCTCCTCTAGCCTCTGACCAAACACAGGCCCAGGGTCACCTGCCCAGTGCTGATGCGGGTGGCGGGGCAGGGAGGCTAAGCCCACACTGGCTGCCAGCCACGGCCCTGACCACCACACCCAGGGCCCTGGCCCAACCAGAAAACCTGGGCCAGGAGGCAGCCAGGGCTTCAAGAGCTTGTGGCAGGCCCTAGAGGAAGAAGAGGAGGATGTGTGTTTGTGTGTGTATGTGTGTGTGTGTGTGGGGGGGGGGGGTCCTAGCTGTGGGGGATGGCAAACAGCAAGGGCCCTCTTGCTGCTCAGGTTTTCTGGGATTGTGAAACAGGAAGTAGAGGAAAAAAAGGAAGGAACCTGGGAGAGGAGAGAGAGAGAAAAAAACTCCTTGAGTCCTGGAGGTCAATTGTTTAGGCCCTGGGAGAACCCCCCACCCCAGGAAGTTAAGACTGGGGGAAGAGGGAAAGGAGGAGGTTAAGATGGAGTCACCCTACCCCTGCAGGCAGGTCCTGCCCACCACGTGGCCCTCTCCTGGGTTCCCACTGGGGCCCGTGGGCACATGCAACAGGCAGCCGAGAAAAGGAAGGTGGGCAGAGTGGCTGTTATCCTGAGTCAGGAATTTGGCCCTCTAGTTGAGGGGGAAGTCAGCAGGGCTCCCTCCCGCTCCTCATTCATCTCATGAGTGATGGGGTGCAACTGGGAGGTAGGCAGGTGACTGCTGTGGGTGTCCCCCCTCCTCCCCATTATCACAATGAAGTCAGGGGACGGCTAAAGGGTGAGGCCCTATCTCGTTGGGATCCAGTATACTCTCCCTCCCACCACTATCTAAAAGGCCCAGGTTGCCACAGTGGCAGAGTCTGGGCTTCCCAGATGTCAGTCCCAGCCCCTGCCCTCACCCCAAGGCCTACAGGAACGCCGCGGAGCATCTCCTGTGGGTCTCTCACAGAGAGGCCCTGCGTCTCTCCTGTCTCCCGATCCAAAAGGGGCCCCCAGCAACTCACATTCCAACTAAGGCCCCCTCCCCAGGCTCAGCCCAGCCTCAGAACTTTGCCTCACCCCCAGGAAGCTGGGGCAGCAGAGACCTGGGCTCAGTTCTTGCCCTACCAGCCAAGGCCTTGGCATCTGGGACAAAAAGCCAGTCGGATCAACAGTGAGGGGTAAAAGTACACAAGTGTTCACATGCCACACGCACGCATGTATACACAAGAATGACAAGAATGACGGTGGCTGCCGCCTCACACTGTCCCACATCCCTCAATAGGCCCTGGAAGTTGGGGCGCGCCTGCTTTCCTCCAAAACACCCTTCCACTGCAGAGATCAGGCTTACTGTGCCCACTGGGAAATTTCAGGAGCTCAGGGCATGGGCACATGAGCTGAGGCACGCTCTCTAAAGAGAGAACTCGGAGAAGAACCTCCTGGGTTTCCACACAGTGGTTCCCCCAATGTTGGCCTGACACCCTGAGCTGGACCCCGGGGAGCCTGGGGTCATTTCCTAAGCTCCGCCCGGTTTGGTAAGTTGAAGAGACCCAGAGTCACTCTAAGGAGAGAAGCCCAAAGCAAAAACAAGCAAACAAAAATCAGTCCTGCACTGGGGCTCTGCCCCTAGAAGATTCCCGCCCTGCATCCGTGGCTCCAGGTTTTCACTCTGAGGGACAGAGCCATACCCTCACCCAGTGTGAAAGGCCCCTCCACAACTTTGCAGGAAGTAGCCAGAGGTGATGCCCCCTGTGACACCCCCTTCCTCTCCTCCCCCACTCCAAAGCACTGCTGCCACTGACTTTAACTGGTCTCAGTCCTGGGGAACAATGAACAGGGCAGACTTGGGCTTGGGACTCCACCCTCCCACCTGGTCAGGTGCTGGGAAGGCGGGGCGGGCAGGCACGGACCCCATATTGGCGGGCTGATCAACCACATGGTGGACTGCGCCTGCCTTCTGGCGGCATATGCTTGTATCTGGGGGAGGGGAATAGGAGCAACTGGGGCACCCCCCCTGCCCCGACTAAGAGGCAGGCAGTCTAGGCCAGGCTTGCCAGCCTCACAGGAGCCCTGCCACCCTCAAATCTCAAATTTGAGTTGGCAGCAAATAGAGGAATATTTTTATGAGGCTGCAGCGGGGAGGGTTTTGTAAGACCAGGTCTGAGCCAGGGAGACTGCCCCCCACCCCGCCACCTTACGTCGCCCTCAACTCCTCCTCGACCCTCCCAACTTCAGACCTCCTACGGATGCCCCAAACCAAAGTTTTCTCGAAGCGAACTCTGCTCCCCTCTAGTCCTCTGGGCTGAATCCTCCCTAACCTTTAATCTAAAGAGAGTACCAGGGAGGGGCTTCAATCGGTGGGGAAGCTCGGGATCTCTAACGCGGGTCCCGAAGTACCGAGGTAGAGGGGGCACTGGCCGTGGGGCGGAGGGAGTTCCGAGACCGGCCCAAACGCAGGATCGAGCCCGAAACTGCAGCCAGGGTGGGGGTTGGGGGCGGCACTGAGCACGCGGCGCGTGGCTGGGAAGTGACCCGCGCCCTCGGAGCCCCACGCCGCACACGCGCCTGTGCGCGGACGCTGTACCCGCCAGGTGTTCGGGGGCCCCCTCCCCCTTGCCGCCACTGTTATATAACCAGCGGGTGGGCTTGCAGGCGACCGCGAGAGCGTCCGGGGGACCCTGACGCCCCCTGCCCTCCCCCCGCCTCCCTCGGCACGGAGCGCCAGTACCGCGCGGGTGTTATGCAACCCAAACCCGGCGGGGACGGGGCGCGCTACTCACCCGGGCTGGCCAGTGCGGGTAGCCCTTCATCTTGGCGAACACCAGGTCCCCGCATTTGTACTCCTTCTGCCGGTTGGATCGCGACATGGCGGGGCTCCGGGCGCCCCGGGCTCCGCGCCGGGCCGGGAAGCGCGAGCCCAAGTTTGCGCGTGCGGCGTTGGCGGCGCCGCTCCGCTCCGGCCCTCGCGCGGCCCCCGCCTCGATGGTGGCCCCCGGTTCGACCTCCGGCGCGGCCACGGCGTCTCTCTCGGTGCGCCTCACCGACGGGGCGGGCGCGCACAGGGGGCAACGCTCCGGCCGGGCGGGTGCGCGCTCGGGCAGTTGTTTGTGTTTGAAATTCAATTGCTCCCTCCTCAGCGCGAGGCCTCTTCCTCCACCCCCCGCCCGGTCCCCGCTCCCTCGCCTCTTCCCTCCTCCCTTTCCCACTCCTCCTCCGGCGTCCCCCGCCTTCGCGCTCCCTCCCGCGGCGGTTCGATGCGCGCAGCTATCGGACGCGGGTGCCTGCCACCGCCCGCCGCCCAACCCGGAGCCGCCTGGAGGCGCGCGGCGGCGCAGGCGTGGGGAGTCGATCGCCGAGCGCGGCGAGCAGGCTTTGTGTGCCCGCGGTCGGTGGGTGCCTGCCCGCCCGGGAGGAACTGGCGCCCCGCTGGACGGAGCGGCCCTCGCCCCTCCCCCGGCCCCGCAGGGCGCTCCCAACTGCTGGCCGGGCGCAGTCAAGTGTCGGCATCTATTTGCAGTGTTTCCCTTGCCCTCTCTGCCCCATCCCAATCCACAAATTTTTCCTCCTGGGCGCCCACAGGGCATGACAGCGTGCTAGGTGCCTGGGGGCCAGGGGTGGACTCTCGGCGCCACTGCGCACACAGACGTCTGGCCTGGGCCTCGACGTGCTCAGAGTCTGTGGGTGACTAAGAAAACCTCTGAACTCTGGCCCAGTGCATGGCCCTTTGTTAGGGAGGCATGGCTACAGTTTGGTGGCCAAGAGGTGTCTGAGGGGTTGGCGGCCACAAAGTGGCCACGTTCCAGGTATATTCGTGATATCCTGGTTCATTATGGTAATGTCTGCCATAGAGCTGGTCACTGTGACCCTCTGGCCAAGCCCTCCCGTAAAGAACAGGTCAGGTCTGTCTTAGTGGGGAAAGACAGTGTCCTGCCCATAAAGCCAGAACTTTCAAGCAGTGAGGATGGGAGGAGCCAGGCTTTACCTCTTTGACCAGTGGGGAGTGAGGGAATTTGAGGAGGCTTATCAAAGGTAGGGATTTTTTTATCTGAATCTTTTTTTTCAAACCTGAATCTTAAAGAATATGGTTGCTCAACGCTAGGAAGCTCCATTTTCAGCCGAGATTATATGCCCAGAGGCAATTAAGAGTCCAAACTTGGGAGAAAAAAAAAAAGTCCAAACAATTTTGGTCTCTTTCCATTAGGTCAGTCATGGCTTTATTGTAATTGCATGTGATTTATTGTCATGGGCTCAGACATAACTGTGAGGCTGGCCCAGCACCTGCAGGACTTCCTTTCTGTGGTACACAGCATTATGAGGAGTAAGAACCCATTTGCCTACACCTACCAGCAACAATCACGGATCTCCTAGAAGATATTTTGGATCTTGACCTTATATAGCATATCCAGAGCCTTATAACTTTGCAACAAAATATACTAGGTTTGAGGAGGTAAATCATGCATGTTTTTCTTTCCACACAGGACCTGACTCTATTGCAAAGCACAGGCAGAGTTGCCCCTGTAAGAAAGCTCACTGTATAACCAAAGGCTGAGGGCTTCGTCTCACCCTTCCCCCACTTGCTATTCACCAGATAACCCTCTGAGCCTGTTTCCTCAAGTGTAGCACAGGATACCATGACTGCCCTGCCAGAAGCTTGTTGAAGCATCCAGTGGCTGCTTATCATTCGTGGAGGTGGGACAGGGTAGAACTGCCTCTGTGAGTTTCTGTGACTGGAGTTCTTTACAGGAGTAGAAACCCCCATTGTTCTCTTTAGTCGGCAGGTGGTTTTGAACCGCTGACCTTGGCGGTTAGCAGCCCAAGGGCTCCTGCACTTGTTCTCTACAGTCCTGCAACACAGTTGGCTGTCCTTATCCCTGTGGCAAAGCATTTGGCCTCTCGGTGTAATTCGCGTTTGTGGTAGAAGGCCCTCTGGCCTGATCCACAGCCTCTCCGGCCAGCTGCTGGCACAATGGGGCACGCCGCCGCACGGTCCTGTTGCAATGAAGGAGCCATGCACGCCCTTGGCCATACGCTTGTCGATGTTTCCGTCGCAAATCCAAACTTGTTGCAACAGGGCAACTAGATTCCAATCCCTGTTTACTCTACAGTGCATTCCAGTTTGAAATGCAGTTGGTGTGATAGTCCACATTCTGTCAGGCCAACACTTTTCTTTGTTGTTCCATTGTTAGGAGAGGAGCTTGCCACCAGACTTCAAAGACTTTGCAAAGGTGTGTCCCAATGTCACAACACGTGTCCTTTGCCTGTCCAGGCCAGGGACAGGTAAATAAAATGTCCAGCTTTGGTGGCAAAGCAAATATTTTTTGTTTTTTTTAAATATTCTTTTAAAACCGTTTTCCAATTTAGTGCAACCGGATTCAGTCAAAACCAAGAAGCCTGCCCATTTCTCCACTTTGTTGCATCATGTGGCAACTAAGACTTGCAGATTCTTGTAAGAAATCTCTTGGGCTTCTCATTCAGTCCACTGTGCAGATGCTGGTTGCAATAAGACAGTCAGGGTTCTCTTTGTTGCAATAATCTCCCCAGACTGAGGTTGCAATTTAATATCCAAGGTTTTTCTTACAATAGCATCAACCAACTCCCAGCTGCCCCTAACAACCAAACCAAGAGCCACAGAGGGCCAGTTAGGGGGGTGGGCCTTAACCTGTTTCCCTTGGGATGCTTGGCAGGCTTTAATTTGCAACTGAATCACCTGGGGAATCTTCTTCAAAAGCAGATCCTAATTTAGGAGCTTTGGGGTGTCCGCATTTCTAACAAGCTCTAAGGGGCTGCTAGGTAGGCTCACAATTTGAGTAACAAAGGTCCAAAGCCCACTGGTCACAGGCCTCCAGCAGGCCAGCCTGATTTTAAACTAGTTCATAAATAAACATCTCTACTGAAAGGAAGACCGGGATCAAAGTTGAGGGACTTGGGGCCCAAAGCAAAGAAGGCTTGTGGGTGCAAATGTTCTCCGAGGATCCAAAGTGTGTCTCTGGAGCAGGGGTCCTCAAACTACAGTCCGTGGGCCACATGCAGCCCGCCTGGTGTTTTTACCGCCGCTGCCTGTCCTGCTTAGCATCCAGTGTGCATAGGAATTTGTGCATAGTTTTTTTTTTAACTATAGTACAGTCCTCCAATGGTCTGAGGGACAGTGAACTGGCCCCCTGTTTAAAAAGTTTGAGGACCCCTGCTCTGGAGGAACAAGCTTGGGGAAGAGGATGGTGGACTTATTTCTGCAGCTATCACCAGGAAGAGTTGACCCAGTGTCAGGGAGGATGGAATTGAGACTGCTGCTGGACGGGGCAGTCCAGTCCAGTGGGAGCATGTCAAGGGACCTGGGCTTGAATCCTGACGGCCACTCATTGGTGGGGTGGATGTGACGTGTAAAGGAGGCAGCCTAGGTGGAAACCACGATGACGCTTAGGTTCGAGGCCTGTGTCAGACCTACCCCCATCACCACTTCTTGCCCCCACCCCCATTACTCCCTCTGTCAAACCAAAGCATGGGTTAGACCAGCAGTTTTCAAAACTGCCCCTGGGTCGCACCCCTGCCTCTCACACCACCCAGAATAAAAGAGCCGTCCTGTCCGTAGGCATTGTATGTGGGGTCAGAGTGGCCAGAGCATGAGCTGTGAAGTCTGGGGCAACGGATCTGAGTGCTGGCTCTGTCACCCAGGAGCTGTGTTCCTTTAGGAAAGCTTCTTAATAGCTCCTAGTCTCAGTTCCGGTCTGTACAAATGGGGCTGTGATGAGGCGTGAAAGCCAGGTGGCCCATGGGTGTGGGGTACCCTGGTGGGTGCCCAAAAGGAAGGAAGCTGCTCCATTCAGTCCCCACCCCCTCACTCCCGGGTAGAGGCCCTCTCTGCTGGTCTTAAAGGAAGCCAGCCAGCTCTGAGCAGCCCATCCAGGGGCCCAGGGGGCAGGAGGGTGATGCATTCATGCAATGAATGTGCTTTGAATCAGCCCTGGAGTAGAGGAAATGATTGATAAAATTGGGTATCGCTGGGTTGATTGTTGTATTAACTCCTGAGTAAGATTTCATTTGAGAAGCGAAAGATAACAAGGATTTCTTTGAAGAGAGCGCGGCAGGACCAGCACTGGGCCCTTAGTAAGGCACTTCCACCCTATGGGAGGGCGGTTGGGGAGCTTGGGTTTGGGGGGCCAGATGACCCAGCTCCACCGCTTGCTTACCTCCTGGGTGGCCCGCAGCAAGTTACTCCTCCTTCCTGGGCCTCAGTTTTCTTTTCTGTAAAGGGGAATGCTGGACACCAGTCAACTGGGTGACATACACGCAGAGCGAGTAGAGTAGATGGATGTGTGGTTTGTGTTGTCATTTAACCCTTTATTGCCGCGGTCCTCAACCTTCCTCATGCCGCTTGACCCTTTCATACAGGTCCTCATGTGGGGGCGACCCCCCCCCAACCATAACATTTTTTTCGTTGCTACTTCATCACTGTCATTTTGCTACTGTTATGAATTGGGCGACCCCTGTGAAAGGGTCGTTCGGCCCCCAAAGGGGTCGCAGCCCACAGGTCAAGAAGTGCTGCTTTATTGTGAACAGGATGAAGGTTGACAGGGCTCTTTGCAACAAACCCATGCACGGTCCTGATTGCAATGGCCCCTTGGCTCCATGGACAGCACTCTCCCCATTCCTCCCGGTTCCTGTTCTCCCGGCTGGCTCCTTCTTCCCCAACCCCTCCCTGCCTTTTGCCCCTTGTCCTCAAGCAAATGCTGCCCTTCTGATCTCCAGTAGCTGGTTATTCTAGAAGTGGGCACCCCCCTGGAGTCCAGTAGTCTTGATGGTAGAGACCTGTCTGTTGTTTGTTTGGCTAGGAGCCCTGGTGGTGTAGTGGTTATTCTCAGGGTCGGCAGTCTGAAACCACTGGCCACATGCCGATGGAGAAAGATGGGGCTTTCTGCTCCCATAAAGAGTTCCAGTCGGGTAAACCCACGGGGGCAGCTGTACCCCGTCCTACAGAGTCGCTGTGAGTCGGCATTGACTCGATGGCAGTGAGTTTGCCTTTTGGTTGTTTGACTGAAATGAAACCATGGCAGCGAGTTCATTTTGGGACCTGAGGTAAGTCCCGACCGGACTGTAGTCTCCGGGGTTCGGCCTGTCTCCATCTGAGCAGTACATCTAGTCGTTTTTATATAGTTTTAGTTGTGTTCTACCTTTTTCTCCCATTCTACCCAGAACCTTTCAAGGTGATCTCTTTCAGAGTGGTCGAGGGGCACCATCCAGTTCTTCTGGTCTCGAGGTCATGGAATCTCTGTTCCGTAGGGCGTGGGACTAATCCTTCCCGTGGGTCTCCTACTTTCTGGCCGGCACACGTTATGGCCAGCTGCTCTGGCGTTGATTCTGACTCACGGCACCCCCTGGGACAACAGGAGAGAGGTCTGTGGGGTTGTCTGGGCTGTGATCCTTGTGGGAGAGACCAGAGGTCTCTCTCCCAACAGACTCACTGAGTAGATTTGGAGAACTGTCAACCTTGCAGTAAACAACTGAGTTCTTAAATGACCGTGTCACCAGGGCTCCTAACTAATAGGTACTTTTAGTTACTCTGTGGTCGCTGTTAGCTGATGGCATGACAATATTAACTTTTTTTCCCCCTTCAAATGGTTATGTTTTATAGCTCTCCTGTATGTGAATGCTCCTTGGCAATAAAAAAAAAGTTTTCTAATAGCGATAGGAAGAAGAATCCCTAAGGCTGTGCAATTCTATAGATGTGGCTATTTAAATCCCGATTGGTAAACTTAAACAAAAGGAAACCTTCACTTCCTCCGCTGTCCTAGGCACATTTCAAGAGCTCAGCAGCCTCCTGGGGCCCCTAGCAGACTAGACCACTTCCATTGTTACAGAAAGTTCTATCTGACTGTGCTGTTGCAAGGCAATGGCTTTCAACTTGAGCACATTAGTCACTGGAGAAGTTTAACGACTACCACTCCCCAAACCTCACTCCCTGGAGTTCGGATTACATTTAGCTGGGGAGCCACTGGAGTTTGGGCAGGGGAGAAAGGAGCAGAGAACCCTCCTCTGGCAGCAGCACAGGGGTGGAGAAGCCTGAAATTGCCAATTCCTGGGAAAACCAGGGCCTCGCTGCCCGCTGCCCGGCTGCAGCGCTTGCGCAGGGCTGCGTGGCACAGGTGGCTGCACAATGATGTTCCCGGGGCGCAGTCCGGGGTTCTTCCTCAGCTCTCTCCTGGTCCTTGGGAGTGAGACCTTAGAAAAGGGGAAAGCGTCGAAGTACCTCTAGATTCCCCACAAGTTCCAGATTGTCACTAAAAATAATCCGCTAATTTCTTCCGTAGAAAATACGTACTCGACGGATGTTCTAATAACCCGGCACTCTGTGATGCTCACCTTCCCTACAGCTCGCTGAAGACAAATGGGTGCATAAGCCAATGTGGTGAAGAAAGCTGATGGTGCCCGGCTATCAAAAGATATAGCGTCTGGAGTCTTAAAGGCTTGAAGATAAACAAGCGGCCATCTAGCTGAGACGCAACAAAGTTCACATGGAAGAAGTACACCAGCCTGTGTGATCACGAGGTGTCAATGGGGTCAGGTATCAGGCATCAAAGACCCAGAACAAAAAAATCATAGCATTGTGAATGAGGGGAGTGTGGAGTGGAGACCCAAAGCCCATCTGTAGACAACTGGACATCCCTTACAGAAGGGTCACAAGGAAGAGAAGAGCCAGTCAGGGTGCACTGTAGCACCAATGAAACATACAACTTTCCTCTAGTTCTTTAATGCTTCCTCTCCCCCCACTATCATGATCCCAATTCTACCTTACAAATCCGGCTAGACCAGAGAATGTACACTGGTACAGATAAGAGCTGGAAACAGGGAATCCAGGACAGATAGACCCCTCAGGACCAATAATGAGAGTAGTGATACCAGGAGAATAAGGGGAAGGTGGAGGAGAGAAAGGGGGAACTGATCACAATGATCTACTAATAACCCCCTCCCAGGGGGATGGACAAAAGAAAAGTGGGTGAAAGGAGACATAGGTCAGTGTAAGACATGAAAAATAATAATCATTTATAAATTATCAAGGGTTTGTGAGGGACGGAGGGTTGGGGAGGTAGGGGGGGGGAAATGAGGAGCTGCTACCAAGGGCTCAAGTAGAAAGAAAACATTTTGAAAATGATTGCTACATATGTACAAATGTGTTTGACACAATGAATGTATGTATGGTTTGTGATAAGAGATGTAGGAGCCCCCAGTAAAATGATTAAAGGAAAATACATGCTCAAGGCTCAAGACTTAGGAGTTAGAGAGGTAATTTTAACACAGCATTTCTCTGGACCACCCCTGTCCCTCCCTCCCTGCCATGGAGGCGATGCCGACTCATCCTGACCGTATAGGACAGGGTAGGGCTGCCCCTGTGGGTTTCCCGGACACTGTTTAGTGAGGCAGCTGGTGGTCTCAAACTGCTCACCTTGCAGATCCCCCACAACGCGGAATCATCAGGGTACCTGTCCCTCAGCCACCCCAATTTTCCTCCTCAAGGCAAAAATACTATAATCTATTCCGTTTTCTTCCAGTGATAAGCTCGCTGTGTAATTTTCAAACAGATGGAGAGTTATTTGTTTTATACAAATGGTAGCGTTCTGTGAACGCTGCTCTTCCAGAAACACATAATTCGGTAAAAGCTTTTGCTGCTGCTACAGAGGCATCCTTCTATGTAAGCTTTTGTTATGAGCCTTGGTGACTCTGTGGTTAAGTGCCGGACCTCAAACCCTCAGGGCCAGTGGTTCAAACCCACCAGCTCCCCTGAGGGAGAAGGACGGGGCTGTCTGGTCCCATACAGATTTACAGCTTGGAAACCTTACGTAGGGTCGCCGTGGGTTGGCAGTGGGTTTATGTAGTCATGAGCAGGTGCGACCAGTTCTCACTCATAGCGATCCTACGTACAATAGAATGAAGCTCTACCTGGGCCTGCATGCCCCTTGGCTTTTTAAAAATAGTCATGCACTTTATCTTTGTTGTTGTTGAGAATGTACACATCAATGCAACTCTTTCCACATATCCAAGCCCGGGAAACTTGAATGACATGCTTTCCAGTTTACAACCAGTGGTCCCTCCCTCCCTCATACCCTGAATTGTTTCTTGCCCACCCACAGGGACTGCCACCTCTGTTCCTGTCTGGCCTCTCTGTTGCCTCTGTCTATTGGGCCCTTGAGACACACATCATAAAAGAGCGCAGGGCTCAACAAGACAGACTTGCTTTACCAGATAAGCTAAACTTCTGCTTCATTTTGTTTAAGGGTTAGAGAGTACCAATGTCTCCCTGCGATCGTTTCAGACAGTCTAGATTCCACAAGAATTGGAAATTCTGTTCTTCATCTCCCCCCACCTCTGTTGCCTCCCCCTCCCACCCCCCACCCTTAAATCCAGATTCTTCTTAGAGACGTGGTTATCAACATGTTCAGGAATTGCAGCCAGGCACGCACTTGGCTTTTCTTCACTCCACAGGATTATCTTGGAATTCCTTCATCTCCAGGACATAAAGACCTGCATTTCTAATGGCTCCCTGTGCCTCCATGCTGAGTTAGCCAGTTACCCTGCCGCTGCCCCCCACCCCCACTGTTGGGCATTTAAGTCCCTCTCCTTTTGATAGTCCAAGTAGTAGGGCGAGCCACCACTAGCAATAACATCCTGTGTGTGCCCTTAATGGGGCGAGCCCCTGTCACTCTTTTCCCCCCGTTTTGCAAACCTGTCAAGGGCATTCACAACAACTTTGTTTGCTGGCCTTTGTGAGAAGCAGTGAGGGACACCCACTGTTTTGTGTCATCGCAAACCCCAGCCTCTTTCAGCTCTCTCCTAGATCCCCGGGGCTTGAGGAAATGAAGCCCAGGGCTAAGGTCAGGCAGAAAGAAGCAGAAGTGGTAGGCTTATGAATGATCCCATCCCGCACACACCTCAGCCCTCTCCCACTGAGAGGATTGCTTTGGCTATGCCAGGGACAGAGGCCTGGGGAGGGGAGGGCCTGGACTGATAAGATGGAATCCTTGTGGGCTCTCCGGCCCTCCCTCTGCGGAAAGATAGCCTTCCCTCACCCATGCCGGGCGGGGGTCAGGTCTGACTGGGCTGCCTGCTGGAGGCTGATTGTGGCATCTGCAGATGGCAGTGTGAATACTGAAAGGGCGTGTCTGCTACCACATTGCCTACTGGCTAAGGGCCTTCATCTACTCACCCGGTCCTTCCTTCACCCCCACCACCACCACCACCCCCGTCAGGCAATTGTTGGGGGATGGGAGTAGGCCCAGAGATGAGTCAGAAAGGTCGCCGGCCAGGATTTTAAGAGACTTCCCTGAGCAGCACTGACTGCTGTCACACCCTGGTCCTGCGTCACTCCAGGGTCCCAGTAGGGAGGCTCCCATTCTCCCCTAAGTCCCAGCCTTCCCTGCCCTGTCCTCCTTATCTTTATTTCCCCCCCAACATAAATTAGGATTGTTCTCCTTTCCTGCACAACATTGTGTTTTCCCTAAACGGTGAACTGTTTTACTGTTTCTTTCCATTCCTTTCTAGTTCCTATTCCCAGATTCAGCCACAGATTCCCTACCAAGTGTCGATCTCCTTTCAAACTATTTAGGCGCATCAGGTGATCTGTCCACTTCAAGTTCAAGTTCGGTGACCTGGCAGGAGCCCAGGTGGCACCAGGGTTAAATTGCTCAGCTGCTATGGAAAAAGTTGCTAACCGGACCTACTAGCTGCTGTGCGGGAGAAAGATGTGGCAGCCTGGCTGCCCACGAGATCACAGCCTTGGAAATAAACCCTGAGGGTCAGGTTTACTTTGTCCTACAGGGTGGCCATCAGCCAGAATCTACCTGATGCCCGTGAGTTTTCCGAGAGAATAGATGAGCCCAATTCTCCTCATTCTCAAACATCAATCTCCCTCCCAGCGCTCGTCCTCATTCTCAAACATCAATCTCCCTCCCAGCGCTCGTCCTCATTCTCAAACATCAATCTCCCTCCCAGCGCTCGGGCTCAGCTAGCTGTCAGTCGCCATTTGTCTGTTTTCCACCTTCCAAAAATGTTGGTTCTCTCCTTTTCTGATCACCCCATCCTTGCTGGCTGTCTTCTAAACAGACTTTTTAATGCCTTTGTCTAAAAGAAAGAAAGAAAATCCTCTGATCGCCCTTGTAGTAGAGACCCAGGAGGGAGTAAAGCGGACAAGTCTGTATACTTCACCGTCTGACTGCTGGAGCAGGAGGATTAGCCTCATGATGAAGTAACACGAAGAGGCTTCAAAAATTCATGGAAAAAGGGAATGGAACTTTTCCACAATGTTTTCTTTCTTTCTTTTCCTCACTGTTTTTGGAAGGCTGCTGTGCCCCACTCTCAATGTTTTGGGTTTTTAAAAATCGTTTTTAAAAATTGGGGCTCATACAATGCTTATCACACACAGTCCATCCATCCATGGTATCAAGCACACTTGTTGCCCTCATCATTCTCAAAACATGTTCTTTCTACTTGAGCCCCTGGTATCAGCTCCTCATTTTTTTCCTCCAGGGTGTTTTTGAAACCTCCCTGGGACGTGCATTATTACAGATTCCTAAAGAGATCAGTCACCTCTCTCGTCCTGTCCACAAGCTTCCACGGCCAATGTCTTGCACAAAGAACCTTTTAGAAATATTTAAAATTAAAATAAATGTTTAATTAGTACTGTTGCTTTGCTGAGAACAGAGACAATAAAGCGTATACCGATCCAGTGGTTCCTATGTGTACAAGCCAGCGACGTCCACGGCGAGTTTTCTCCTGCTTCCTTCCAAGTAGTTTCTCATCCATTAGCATCAACTCACTGCGCCCCCACCCCGAGGTTTCTATCCACTCATTGAAGTTGCAATTTGATTTCATAGAGATCTTAAAAGAGTACAAGGCTCAAGGCAGACATCCTTTAAAAAGAAAGTTTCATTGGCATACAATTCACATATGATACACTTTTAATTGTTCAATCATATATATATACATATATATATACACACACACACATATATATATTATATCGTTTTATTAGGGGCTCATACAACTCTTATCACAATCCATACATACATCAATTGTGTAAAGCATATTTATACATTCCTTACCCTCATCATTCTCAAAACATTTGCTCTCTGTGTAAGCCCCTGGCATCAGCTCCTCATTTTTCCTCCTCCCTCCCCACTCTCCTCTCCCTCATGAACCCTTGATAATTTATAAATTATTATTTTGGTATCTTACACTGTCCGAGATCTCCCTTCACCCACTTTTCTGTTGTCCGCCCCCCAGGGAGGAGGTCACATGTAGATCCCTGTAATCGGTTCTCCCTTTTCACCCCACCCTCGCTCTACCATATATATTTTTAATCTTTAAAAATATCATTTTATTGGGGGCTCTTATAAGCTCTTATCATAATCCATCAATCCATCCATTGTGTAACGCACATTTGTACATATGTTGCCATCCTCATTTTCAAAACATTTTCTTTCTACTTGAACCCTTGGTAAGGTGACCAGATGTCCCGCTTTTGGCGGGACAGTCCCGATTTTTGGCATTTTAAAAAAGTCCTGATTTTTGGAAAGTGCACGACAAGCTAGGGAATGGTCTATTTGGTCCATATAGACCAAATTTTTAATCAAGAACACTCCCCCGTCAATGGTGTCCCGCTTTAAATCTGGTCACCTTAGCCCTTGGTATCAGCTCATTTCCCGCCCCCGCTCCCCCCATCTCTCATGAACCCTTGATAATTTATAAATTATTTTTTTCATGTCTTACACTGACTGATGTCTCCCTTCACCCACTTTTCTGTTGTCGTCCCCCTGGGAGGGGCTTTATGTGATCAGGATCATTGTGATCAGGTGTTCAATTATATTATGAAGAGTTTTGCAATCATCACCACAATCAATTTCAAAACACATTCTTCTCCTACTCATTTTTCTTCCTTAGCTCCCCAACTTCCTTAGCTTCCTTAGCTCACCCTTCCCTGTCATGCCCCTACTATCAATCCAATTAACCGTCGCTATAGATTTACCCATTCAATATTTCACATACAGAAAATCAGACAAAATCTAAACAGTGTGGGGAACAGAACTGGGGAGAGAGTGCATGCTGACAAACTCTCAACATTCATAAGTTAAGGAGTCTGGGAGGCCAGGGCTCCTGAGGAGGGAAACCTTCAGGTTTGTGGGTTGGAGATGCGTCCCACTTACATTCTCCTAAGTGAATATCATTCCCTTCAACGTCCCCCCATAATAATACCCAATTTAAGGTGCTGTTTGCAAAAAAAACGTGGTCGCTTACTAGATGCTTGAAGGTCAACTGCTTGAAGACTCTCGCCTGAAGGTTGTCTGCCATCAAGAGCAATCTCACCCTATTGTCTGTCCCACCCTAAGTGCAGCCCACTCCCTTCTGACAAGGACTATAGACTGTTCCCCCGAGAAGACCTCAAAGACACCTAAGCCAACTCAGAGATGACCAAGATTAGGCTGCCATCTTGACTCTAGCCACACCCCCACACCCCCCACTCCCCCCACACCCCCGCCATCTTGTTACATATGTGCCTTCCTGTCTTGTGTGTGCCCCTAGTCCTCCCCTTCCTATTGCGTGTCCACCCCTAGCTCGTCCCTCTCCTATCACAGCTACCACGTCTCTTGCACAACCCCTTCCTGTTATGCATGAGCTTGCTGTGGCTCGCATGCCTGAGATTACATAAGTCTGTGAGTCCGTCAAGTACGGTCTGCTTCTGGTTCCGGTCATCATGGAGAGGGGAGCCCTCGCTCTATCTTGTCTGATCTCTCTTTCATTTACCCCTCAGTTACACAAGCGCCCCTTGGACCCATTCAGTTGTGGGGAGGCTGGTCCCCCACAAAACAGGAAGTAAACAAAAAACGATGACAAAACAAAACAGAGAAAAGCCTCAATCCAAAGGAAAGCAGAAAATATTAAAAACTGGATAACTAAAATGGGCCCAAAGGGAGATCCAATGACGGGCGTTACCTTTGCTAACTGCATCTGCCACATTCCGCTCTGCCATGCTATCTCATCGCACAGCCGGGCACATCCCTGGACCGTGGTCAGAAGGGGTTCACCGGAGGCTTCATCCAGGTGGGGACCCTGCAAATGGATTGTGGGCTTCCGCTCTCAGCCATAGTCATCTGCAAAGATACCATTCCCTCTTAGGGATTTGCATTTTATTATTTACAATCCTTGGCTCACACAGGCTGGTGTGCTTCTTCCATCTCTCTTAGATGGCTGCTTATTTCAGACAAGCCTTGAAGACCCCAGACACTGTTCTTCCAGATAGTGGGCACCATTTGGTTTCTTCATCACAGTTTGCTATAGCCCCCATATTTTCTTTTTTTTTTTCACCCACTCTTCCTCCCCCATATTTTCAAAGACCTTTTCATTAGGGTGAATATCAATTAGGGCCATATAACAAGAATGAATTGTTCTTATATCTGGGCTAGAATTAAGTGTATGCCCCAAATCCATTCATATACCTATGATTTGTATATGCCTCTGGTTCATTTTAGAGACATCATCGTCTTTTTATGATAGAGAACATTATCAATCATCCTGCTGAGGCATAAGGCAATTCTACCGATAGCATCAATAATTTAGCCAAAACACTGCTGAGAAAAGGAAGCTATACAAGTATAGGCCAGATTTTCAGACTGCAATACATGGATTGTGGACTTGTGCAGATTAAACGCTTAAGTGCCTGGACACTATCTAAGGTGACCAAACGTCCCGCTTTTGGCGGGACAGTCCTGATTTTTGGCGTTTTAAAGAAGTCCCGATTTTTGGAAAGAATGCACGACAAGCTAGGGAATGGTCTATTTGGTCCATATAGGTCAATTTTTTTTTTTTATAGACCAAATTTTTAATCAAGAACACCCCCCCTCTCCCCCGTCAATGGTGTCCCGCTTTAAATCTGGTCACTTTAGTATTTACACAATGAGGGTTGGTGATGGGGCCAAACACGCAGTAACGCTTGTTCACAAAGGCAGAACCGTGACTGATCCATGTCATAAGAAAGCAAGGGGCATTCAAACAGTGAATATATGGTCGTCCAGGCAAGCCATTCATTGGGCACGCTCAAAGCAAGCGATCCAAACCAAAGTCCACCACCACCAATTCCGCTGCCTGGGGAGAGCAGCCATCTGCCTCTCACAGTAGGGCACCTCAGCCTTAACTCAGGGAGTAGGCTGGTTCAAACGGTCTTCTGCAGGTGAATTTGAAGAAAAGCCTGGTTCATGTGGTAGAGTTTCCATGCCGAATCTGTCAGGTGAGGCCAATGAAGGATGCCATGTGCCTCAAAAGAACAGAGTCTAAAGTCGGGGTTGCAGGGCCGGGTAGAAAATAGGTCAAAAGTGTCCAATTAGGAACCTAGTAGTGTCCAATATGCTCCTCTAGCGTGCTATCGACGTGCTGTTGAAAAATACACGCTCCCCTCACCCCCATCTCATCTCACATGCACTCGGCACTCTTGCAGGCATTGTCTAAATAAGGGACGGTGTTGTCTAAATAAGAGACTGTTGCCTTTAAGAAGATTTTAGGGCGTAGTTTGGGTCTAAGGGCTAAAGAGGGGCGCTGGGCGATCATTTCGGGGGCTCAGCTGACCCCACGGCTCCAGCTCCGGAAAGGCAGTCCATTCAAATGCGAACTTATCGTTTGTGTTTCCCTCTTTGGACGAGGATCCTTCTACCCCGTAGAAGAGTCGGCAGGATCCTCGACGGAAATGCTCAGTCGTGGTCGCCAGCACGAGCCACTTCCGCTGGTCTCACGGCAAAGGAAGCAGTTGTTCCTGCAGGTCCTGCGTCCTTTTTAAAATTTATTTATTACACTTTTTAAAGTTTTATTTTATCATTTTATCGGGGGCTTGTACAGCTCTTATCACAAGCCATCCATCCGTCCATTGTGTCAAGCACATTTGTACATTTGTTGCCATCATCGTTCTCAAACGTTTTCTACTTGAGCCCTTGGTAGCAGCTCCTCATTTTCCCCCTCACTCCCCCACCCTCCCTCATGAACCCTTCATAATTTATAAATTATTATTTTTTCATGTCTTACACTGACTGATGTCTCTCTTCACCCACTTTTCTGTTGTCCATCCCCCTGGGAGGGGCCTTTATGTAGATCACTGTGATCGGTTCCTCCTTTCTCCCACCCCCCCTACCTTCTCCTTCCCCTCCTGGTATGGCTACTCTCATTGGTCCTGAGGGGTTTATCTTCCTTGGATTCCCTGTGTTTCCAGCTCTTATCTGTACCAGTGTACATGCTCTGGTGTAGCTGGATTTGTAAGATAGAATGGGGGTCATAATAGTGTGTGTGTGTGTGTGTGTGTGTATTTGTGTGTGTGTGAATATTAAAGAACTAGAGGAAAGTTGTATGTTTTATGGGTGCTATACTGCACCCTGACTGGCTCATCTCTTCCTTGTGACCCTTCTGTGAGGGGATGTCCAATCGTCTACAGATGGGCTTTGGGTCTCCACTCCACACACCCCCTCATTCACAATGCTATGATTTTTTTGTTCTGGGTCTTTGATGCCTGATACCTGATCCCATTGACACCTCATGATCTCATAGGCTGGTGTGCTTCTTTGTGGGGTTAAAGGGAAGAGGGAACCCCACAAAACATCACAGGTTTGGTAGGCGCAATTGTACAGCGATATTAAGTAGAGATTATAGTAAAGTCATAGAGAGCATGAGAGTTAAAGGATGGAGTCAAGTAATGGAGTCAGACGCAAGTCATGGTAGCATTGCTCACCTCAGCTCCGCTCATGGTCCTCGTGGAGGGGGCTTAGCCATCAGAGAAGAAGCCGCTGCCTCGTCCTCCTCAGCCACCCTCCCGAGAACCAGGGAGCCTCCTTATTTATTGCTAACCACGCATCATATCACTTTAGGGGGAATCTGATTACAGAGTCATACATCACAGAAAGGGGCAATACAATTCATCCTAGAACTAGTCTGATCACTCTGGTGTCTCATACAATAAAACAGACAATTACTATTCTGGGAGGCATGCAAGTCCCCTGATGGTGGACAATAACCTGAGTCACAGGGAGGGGTAGCAACATAGGCAATACAGTCAGTCGGAGGGGGATGACCTAGGGGTGGTGCCCATAGGAATGGGAAGGTCTAGGGTTACACATGTGACAAGAAGGGTGGACCTTAGATTCATAATGGCTACCTAACCTTGGTCATCCTTGGGCGGGTTTGCCCTCTCTGGTATCTCCTACAAGTAAACAGACAACCACTATCCTTATCAGAAGGGAGTGGGCCTTATTTGTTGTGGGATAAACAGTGGTGTCTGCTTGATCTAGACAGCTGATACCTCTCAGTGACTCCCAATCCACTCTTGATGACTTCCAAGTGTACAGCCATTCTCACGCAACTAAGTCTGGATCTGGGGAGACAGCTTGAGAGAAATCCTTCTTTTCCCCACACTTCTTCCATGTGGACTTTGTTGCTTCTCAGCTAAATGGCCATTTGTTTATCTTCAAGCCTTTAAGACCCCAGATGCTATATCTTTTGATAGCCGGGCATCACCAGCTTTCTTTACTACATTTGCTTATGCACCCACTTTGTCTTCAGTGTTCGTGTTGGGAAGGTGAGCATCATGGAATGCCAGTTTAATAGAACAAAGTGTTCTTGTGTTGAGGGAGTGCATGAGTAGAGGCCCAATGTCTGTCTCCTACCTTAATATTAAACCTATAAATATATGTACATAGATCTATTTCCCTATCATTATATATATGTTTCATAGGTACATGCCTGCGTGTAGACTTCTATAAATGCCCTTTGCCTCCTAGCTCTTTCCTCTATTTCCTTTTACTTTCCTCTTGTCCCACTGTCATGTTTGGCCTTCATTCAGGTTTCAGTAATTCCTCTCGGTTACATTGCCCTCGATCACGTCCTACCAGACCTCCTACACCCTCCTCACCATCGATTTTACATCATTTGTTGTTCCCCTGTCCCTGGGTTTGTTAACACCCACTTCTTTTCCCCTCCCTCCCCGTCTCCCATGCCCCCCCCCACAACTGTGGGTCCATTGTTTACTCCTCCAGATTCTTTATCCTGCCTATCTCTTTATCCTGCCTATCTTATCTAGATAGACATGCAGGGACAATAATAAGCACACACAGAGAAGACCAAAACAAAGCAACAAAAGAAAACAAAACAACAATAAACAAAGAAACCAACAAAAAGCCTACAAATAGTTCCAGGTCTGTTTGTTGACCTTAAGGAGTGTTTTCCTGTCAGTTCTGATGCTTTGGCCCCAAAGTCTATTTTTGGCATTCCCTCAGGACTTCCTTGCTCTGCTGCAGGCCCTTTGCCCTTTGCCCTTTGCCCTTCGCCCTTTGTCATGGAGCCCTGGTGGGGCAGTGGGTCACAGGATGGCCTCCTACCCCCAAGGCCGGCGGATCCTCGGGTCCACCAGCCTTCCCGGGAGAGACACACACACGGCTTTCTGGTTGTCCTGTGAAGACTTTCCTTCCCTTTTGTTGCAGGCTAGCAGAAACCAGCGTGGTGCCGTTTGTGGCCATTTGTAAGCTTGACTCTACATAGAACCAAAGCACCAAACCCATGAACCCTATGAGCAGGCTGAGGAACTGGAATGTCCCATGAAGCCGTGCCTCAAAGCTCCAAGCCAAGTGACATATGAACAACCTCATCGGCATGCTGTTGCTGGAACCATGGGGATCACAAGTCTGGTGCCGTTTGAACTGTTCGCAGGTGTATAGGTGATTGACTTATAATAAGCAGCGGTACAATTCTGCTCACAGTGCAGTTTCTCCATCACTGTTAACTGACACTCAATACGACATCCACAGTAACCCCCCGATGTGAATGCTATATCAAGAAAGCTACTGGAGAGGAAACCAAGCTTGCCCGACGGTTACCCTGGCTGGAGAAAGAGTTGTTGTTTAGGGGGCATTGAGTTTTTGTTCACAGTGATGGAATAATTTGGAAAAGGATATCAATAATTATTGTACCACATGAATAACATAATTAATGACACTAATATGTAGGAATTGTGGAACAGGATGCAGAATATTTTGTGGTATGTATTTTGGCAACAATTGGAAAACAAATTACATGAATGTTCTAGAATGTAGTGAACGTTGTACAACTCTTCTTGATATGAATTATTGAGCTCTATGACATGTAGGTGAAGTGCTAATAAAACTTTATTTAAAGTACTAAAAATAACAATAGAAAAATAATTTAAAGCCCTCTAATAACTGCCCCACTTTTTCCTCCTCCTTCCTGCCTCTGGCAATCCCGAATCAACTTTGTTTTCTTGTTGTTGTTGTTCTTTAAACTTGTTTTCTATACAGTTGCCTTTTTTCATGTTTTTATATAGTGAGAACCGTCAATGGTTGTCCTTTAGTGATGGACTAACTTTATTCAACCCAGTGTCTTCAAGCTCCAGCCATAACGTAGCATGTACCAAGACTCCCTGTTTCCTACTGGCTGGCTAGAATGGCATCATCTGGACGTGCCACCTTCTGCTACCTCAGTGCAGCTATGAACCCCAGTGTGCAGGGTTCTCAGGCTCCGCTCTCACATCTTCTAGTTGTCTCCCTCCGAGTGGAATGGAATGGAATGGAGTGGAATGGGGGGTGGGGGAGGGAGACAACCTCCACAACCAAATGGGTTCTAGGGGCAGTGTGGAGTTGAAGGGTAAATTAAGGAAACACCAGACAAGGCATGCAAGGGACCATCTCGTCCCTGACGACTGGAACTAGAGAGGTGGCCAAATGGATCATCTCACAAACTTCTGTAATCTCGGGCATGCAAGCCAGGCCATACACATAGGTACAAGGAAGGCGTGGTACTAGAGGCAGACAGGTAAACAGGACGGGGACGAGGGAGGGGCATACACGTGACAGGAAGGTACATGCATAACCAGGTCTCTGTGCCGGCTTGACCTGAGTGTCCCTGAGCTCTTCTCCAGGGAGCAATCTATGATCCTTATCAGAAGGGAGGGGGCCCTACTTAGGGTGGGGCAGACAATAGGGTCTGACTGCTCTTGCTGGCAGACAAACTTCAAGGGGGTACCTAGCAGTAACCATGTGCTTGCAAGCAGCACCTTAAGGTCGGCACTTTATGGGGCCGTTGTGGGGACTAACTTTAGTTAAGAGAATGGGACCCGGTCACATATCCGACGACCCACAAAGGTGAAGGCTTGCCTCCAGGAGAGCCTCAGCCTCCCCGACTCCTGAAAATAGAGCACAGAGAATGGGTCTCCATACACTCTCTCCTGGGTTCTCCGTTTCTCACGCTGCGGCTGATGGTGGTTCTGCGTCCAGTTGGTTAGCTGGTGGAGAAGCCACCAGGCTCTTGCCCACGTGGCTGCACCACTTTGCCTGCTCACCAGCAATGGATAAGAGTCCAGTCCCTCGAATCCTCACCACCTTGTGTTACTTTCTGCTTCCAAAAAAAGAAAGTTAACCCTCTGAGCAGTAGTGAAGTGAATGCCCCTACCCCCCAGTTGGATGAACGGCTAACGGGTTGTCTAAATGCACGTCTCTGGTGACAGGGAGCATCTCTTCACGTGTGTGGGGGCCGCTTGAACGCCCTCTTTGGTGCAATACCTAGTCAAGCCCTTCGCTCCTTTGTGATTGGGCTCTTTCTCTTTGGGTGGCTAAGTAGTCCAACCGGGATTTGTATTTTGTATTTTAGATTCTTTTTTTTAAACATTTTATTAGGGGCTCATACAACTGTTATTGCAATCCATACACACATCAATTGTGTAAAGCGCATTTGTACATCAGTTGCCCTCATCATTCTCAAAACATTTTCTCTCCACTTAAACCCCCGACATTAGGTCCTCATTTTTCCCCTCCCTCCCCGCTCCCCCCTCCCTCATGAGCCCTTGATAGTTTATAAATTGGTATTTTGTCATATCTTGCCCTGTCTGACGTCTCCCCTCCCCCAGGGAGGAGGTCACACACAGTTCCTTGTAATTGGTTCCATCTTTCTACCCATTCTCCCTTTACCCTCCCTGTTTCGCCACTCACACCACTGGTCCTGTAGGGCTCATCCGCCCTGGATTCCCTGTATTTTCAGTTCCTATCTGTACCAGTGTACATCCTCTGGTCTAGCCAGACTTGCAAGATAGAATTCGAGTCATGGTAGTGGGAGTGGGGAGGAAACATTTAGGAATTAGAGGAAAGTTGTATTTCTCATCATTGTTACATTGCACCCTGGATGGCTCATCTCCTCCCTGAGACCCCTCTGCAAGGGGATCTCCAGTGGCCTACTAATGGGCTTTGGGTCTCCACTCCGCACTCCCCTCCATCATTCACTATGGTAAGACTTTTTGTTTTGATGATGCCTTATAGCTGATCCCTTCGACACCTTATGGTTGCATAGGCTGGTGAGCTTCTTCCATGTGGGCTTTGTTGCTTCTGAGCTTGATGGCCGCCTGATTACCTTCAAGCCTTTAAGACCCCAGACGCTATACTTTTTGATAGCCGGGCACCATCAGCTTTCTTCACCACATTTGCTTATGCACCCATTTGTGATCACACAGGTTGATATGTTGTTCCATGTGGGCTTTGTTGCTTCTGGTATTTTAGATTCCTGTTGGATCTATGGGTTCCAAGATGTTCTCCCACTTGAGTGGCCTGTCTTTTCACTATTTTGGTAAAGTCTTTTGATGAACAAAGTTTTACCTCGTAATGATGTTTTAATGAACCAAAGTTTTTCATCATTACGAGGCCCCGGGCATTGATTTTGTCTCCTGCTCTTTGTGCGTTTGTGACTATATTAGATAATCCGCCATTAAAAGCTAGGTCAGACAGCATGGCCTTTGCAGATACTTCAACCAGCTTTCGGTTTTAGATTGCACATGGGGATTCTTGCTCCATTTTGAACTTAAATTCATCTTTTTCAGAGCCAAGTTCTTCATTTCTTCATTCTTTGCATTTAAAAATATTTCTTCACTGACATCCTTGGCTTGAATTCTCAGCCATAGGTTTTTCAAAACCACACAACTGGAACCAACCGCTTTATGTCAATTGTGCGGAAGCCTGCTCGTCCCCTAGTCTCTTTCTTTCTTTCTTTCTTTCTTTCTTTCTTTCTTTCTTTCTTTCTTTCTTTCTTCTTTTTGTGTGTGTAAGAGAGAACTTTATATACAAGAGCAATTGAATATTAAGAAATATCCAGATCAAGTCCATAAGTCCATAAGTCTGATTTTACCCCATATGTTAACACTCGTCCATAAGTTCCTCTTTAGACTCATGCAGCCATGCAATATTGCTGAATGTAGAAAGATCACAGGCCAGTGGGTGGAAAGTCTTGTGGATCCAGTGGCAGTGGAAGCATCTCAGCGCTGGCAGGGGTCTCCATGTGGCTCCTTCAGGTCCAGGGCTCTAGCGTAGCTCCACGTGTCTTGTCAGCTGGAATGTCTCACAGGGCCTGTGAGTGTCCTGCCTCCAGCAAGCTCTTTGTCTCCTTGGGGTCTCCAAATGAGGTCATCAATCCCCTAGTTTCTTGTTGTCCACCTTAATCAGGTTTATTTGGTGTTCCGTACAAAGGGCCCCCACTCATTTCACAGACAGAGCTTCTTCAGAGATGGAGGCAAGCACACTAACAATGAGCAGAGCACTTGCCTGGGCTTTGGCAGCTTTGTGAATCCCACGTGCTAGGCCATTCTGGATGAGGGCGGTCTTTGGCCCCTCTGGTCAAGGGCATGAGCGTGTGACACCCCCAGCAGCAAGGCCGTCCTCAGCCATGCTAGTGGTTATGGGTGGAGCTGAGTTGTGAAGGCCACCTGGGCTTCCAGCTTCTCACGACTGTTCAGCAACAGGGAAGGAGCTTGCATTTAGTTATGTGTGTGGTGTGAGGCGGGAATCCTGTTTCACTTTTCTTTTTGTGGAAATCTGCCAATTTAACTTTCTGCAGGCCTCCAGCTTACGGACAGGGACGTAGTCATCGTCCGGGTAACCTTACCCTTAATCAGCTTTTTCCATCACTGTTTACCTCCATTTTCTCTCCACTTCCACTCCTGGAGCCACTAATAAACTTTAGTTTCTGTACATTTGCCGTTTCTTCATATATACATATATGAAGTCATGTAATTACTATCTGTTTGTGATTGACTTATTTCAATCAGCATAATGTCTAACTCAATCTTCAAGCTCAATCGTATAGCATGTACCACCATTTCATTTCTCTCACTGGCTGAATAGGCGATGGGATGTATGTACCACAAGAAGACAACCTTTTTTTGAGCGCAGGGTACAACAGCAGGGCAGAAACAACTCAGAAAATATTTGCTCAACAAAGATCCCTCCCCTTAAGGGATGTCTCTCTTCTGCTGGGCAGCAAGATGTGTAGACCAGGAACAAAGGCAAGCATTTCCCTTTCTCTGATGATCTCTAAAGCACTTTCACTGTGTGCTAATTTCAGCTGTTTCTCATAGATAGAGAACTACCATCACTACCCTCAGTGGATTCCCATTCAAAGTCACCAGGTGGGGTAGGGTGGAACCACCCCATAGGGTTGCCAAGACTGTCAAACTTGAGGGAAAGCTCCTTTCTCCAGAGGAGCTGTTGGGGGGTTTGAATTGAGGACATTTCAATGAGCAGCTGAGTGCTTTAACCACTGCACCACCCGCACTCCTCAGAAGTAGGACAGACCTCTTTAGTGTTCTGTCTGCTTTTCTTTTTTCTTTTTTTTTTTTTTTTCTGTCTGCTTTTCAAAGGAGGAATTGGAGACTCAGAGAATTGCCTGCCCAGAGTCATCAGAGAGTAGGCCAAGGAGCCTAGATTCAGAAGCAGGTTTTAGGCGTTAGCATCCTGTCAAGCATACCGGTTGCAAGGTCAGACCTGGAGGTCTGGTTCCTGAGTGAGGGCCTCAGTGCTCTGGCTTTGCAATCAACCAAAGTGTTTATTAAACACTGGACTCCCAGCCTCCACCCTCTACCAGGTGCAAAGTAATTTCTTAGGCTGGAATTCAGGAATTAGCATTTTTAACAGTCATACTTAGGGATGCTAATGTACTTTCAAGTTTGAGAACTGGTAGAGTGAGAGTGAGAGAGAAAGAGAGAGAGAGAAGAGAGGTAGACTTGTCCCTGTGGGTTTTCCAAGATTGCTAACTCTTTATGGGAGCAGAAAGCCTCATCTTTCTCCTGTGGGCATGCAGAGCGGGGAGCAAATAGATTTGAGGAGGTTTCTGGAGAAGGTGCCTGGGAGCTTGGCTCTATGAGGGCAGGGCCGAGAGGCACGGGAGGAGAGGGACACAGTAGGTCTGTTGGGTGGAGTCAAGCTTGGGCCTTGCCTCATCTCTTTTCATTGTCATCATGATTATCCTTATCATCCTTCCCTCAAAACCTCAGTAGTCTTTTCATGGCTCGCGCTCGGTAGAACTTTGTGCTTTCTGGGAATGGGGAGGTGGCATCCATGCAGATGTGAATTGTTAGTATGTAAAGGACACATAGACAGAGCTGGTAAGGAGAGGGCACCCAGTCACAGACCGAGATGGGGTGGCCAAGGTGGGTAAACAGGAAAGGATCTAGCATCTTAGGCACATGGGAAAGGAGGTGCAAAGAATATCGTCATAGGCAGATGTAAACATGCTGCAAAAAGGCATAGATTAACAAGGATGATATAAACCTGGCCGGAGACGGCTGTGACGAGGTAGCAACACATAATCAACTACACAGTAAACCTCACACAGAAATGGGAGGATGCAAAGAGCAGATGTAGATGGATAGGTCTGGTGGGGGACATATGCGGTTAAGGATGGACTCAGGTGGTTTCTCAGAGCTGACGGGACTCTGAGCAGGCTAACTCCTTGATCCTGCTGAGATGGGGGAGGGCTACATTTCATCCAGCAGGCGCTACAAGAGGGCCTAGTGGCGCAGTGGTTACAGTGCCCGGCAACGAACCGATAATTCCCACGAGCCACTGGGAAAGGCGGGGAGGAGAGAGACACGAGTTATAATCCACGGACACCCTAGTTTCGACATCTATAAAAGGATGCTAAGAGCAGAAACCAACTTGGTGGCAGTGGGTTTATGTAGGTCTGGGGCTATGCCCTACTTCTAAGGCCCACTGGTTGCTAGAAATGCTCCTTGTAACACCAACGGTGGTCACATTCCAGCCCTCAGATGGTTTATTATTGGGCCGCAGCCCAGCTTCTTTCTGGTTTGCAATCCAGTTTCGGAGAGTTTCCCGGCTTTCTCGAGGGTCCCTCACTCTCAGATCAAACCCACTCAGGCGCTTCCGTTCATTTACAGACTGCTTCCCCTTTAATCTAGCTTGCTCAGTCCTCCACCTTCCCAGAGTCCCTCTCACTCCCGACAGCACTTGCAGTTTCTAAGCGCACCACATCTCCCATAAGTCACAGCGCTCCAGCTGCTACTCTAAGGAACTTCAAAGCCCGAAATGCTCTCCTGCCACGCTCCGTAGCTACCGCGGTGCCCTATGGGGCTTGTAGTCATCTGGGGATTGTCAGGCGACCCAAGCGAACTACTGATCCCAGAGTCCTCGCGTCAGAGGCGGGATTCCCCCTGGCCTTTGCGCGCGCCCCTTAGTCGCCTTTCGGACTCCATCTCCCGCTGTGCTTTGCGCTGAGCTCTGGGTGGCGGACTATGTGTCCATGGTCGACGTGCTTTCTGGGAATTGTAGTTCTTATATTAGTGAGGCGATGAGGAGGCGGAGTGACTCGGCGGCCATTAGCTGTGTGTAGTTGCCCGCGACTGGGAGCCTAAGTGAAGAGGTAGTCCTTATTCGGTGGAACTCAACTGTAGCCATGGGTTCCTCCTGGGGCCAGCCCTAGAGTCCGGAGCAGACGTGTTCTCCGGTTCCGCGCCCTGCCGAGTGGCGTGGCCCACTAGGCCTCTGGGCATCCCCGGTCTCCAGTAGGCCTCATCTGCCGGCAAGGGCGCACCAAAGGCGGGAGGCGCCATGTCGCTGGTTGCTTACGCCAGCAGCGATGAGAGTGAGCCAGATGAGGCTGAGCCGGAGCCAGAGGAAGAGGAGGCGCCGACCCCCACACCCGGGCCCACTGTAGGGGGCTTGTTCGCTTCTCTACCTGCACCCAAGGGTCCGGCCTTGCTGCCCCCGCCTCCCCAGATGCTGGCCCCAGCCTTTCCTCCGCCGCTGTTGCTGCCCCCACCCACAGGAGACCCCCGCCTTCAGCCTCCTCCACCTTTGCCCTTCGGCCTGGGCGGCTTCCCTCCACCTCCAGGCGTGAGCCCAGCAGAGGTGGCGGGAGTTGGGGAGGGACTGGGATTGGGGTTGCCCTCGCCCCGAGGCCCTGGCCTTAGTTTGCCCCCACCTATCGGTGGTGCCGGGCCCCCCCTGGGGCTTCCCAAGCCAAAGAAGAGGACAGAACCCGTGAAGATCGCGGCACCGGAGCTGCACAAGGGGGATGTGAGTATTCGGGGAGGGTACCCCCCAAACTGTGCATCGGGTTTGGACATGTAGGAGGGACTTGTGGAGATTACAGGACTCCTCATAAGCACATCCGTTGGCTCCAAACTTCTGAAATCCTCAAAGCGATTAATTGGACGGAAGGCTGTCAACTTTGGGAAGTTAGGATACATGTCCCGAAGCTGGCCTGACCTGCAGACGGCCACAAATCCTTAACCCCGGAAATGACAGGCCCAAACCCGGGGCATGTTCCAGCATCTTCACCCCAGGACAACACTCTTGCCTCCGCCCAGAAAGGGAACAGAGTGGAATCTGAAAAAGTGACCGGAGATAGGACTCCTGGGCCTTTGCTGAACACGTAGGACCAACTTTTGCCATTGCCTCGGAGATAGAGACCTTAGAGCAAAACCAGAGCTGAATGATGGTGTTATCGAGAAGGATCAGGTCTAGCGGCACATGCTTGGAAATCTTGAATTCTTGAGGAAGGATAGGGAAGAAACTATTTGTTGAGAACACAGGTCTTTTGCCAGAGGGGAGCCCTTCAGGACACCGGGAGGTAGGGTGTGACTTTTACGGATGAGTGGTAGGCACCCAGCGGGTGGGTCACCCCTTCCTTACCTGGCAGAGGACAGAGGGAAGACTGAGGCTGGGTCTGTCTGACGTCCAGATGGGTGCCCCAGTGGCACCATGTAGACACCATCGAGCCGACAAGTCAGTTCGGGTGCTGGAGGGCTACTTGGAGAAGAACGGAGGAAGCTTGTGAGGTGTCTGATACTTAGAGGTGGAAGAGCCCCGCCAGACCTCTTTTGGATTGGGAGCTTGGAGGTTTCTCGGGGTAGGTAGTGCCTCTCTCCTCCAATGGATCACCCTGATTTAAAATTGCGAATTAAGTACAGGTTTACAGAGCGCATCGGTTCTCTCTGCCACAATTCTAATACATTTTGTCCCGTGGTTCCGATCCCCACAGTGTAACATCTCTTCCCCTAGTTCCTCCCTGTGTTGCTTGTTTCCATTCCTCCTGCTTTTCTGACCCTTGTGCACATTGCCCTGGGGTCACTGCTGCCCTGCTGTTCACAGTGGGTGATAACTCCTTAGCGTTACTATTCCCCTTGCGGACTTGTCTGTGGTTTAGTTTAAAATGCAGCCACGGGGAGGAGTTCAGTTCCAGGCCTGAAACGTGTCTAAGCAACATGGTCTAAAGGCCAGAGCGTCTTGGGTGGGGGTGTGGGGGTGTGGGGTCCACATGTCTCTAGTTGACCAGTAAAGTCCCCCGAGACCATGGCCCTTCGCCTCCAAGCCGAGCAACTAATTCCCTCCAAATATTGGGTTATGTCTAAGAAGTTTTCATAACTTTGCCCTCTGCATGCTCCCCTACATTCATGGAAATGTTTGCCGCAAAGGTAAATAAACGTACACAAATGTCCCCTGTCAGACCGACAGGTATTCATGGGTACACTCCCACTTGCTCACATTCATCCAGCCCATGACGTTCACCATTACTGCAGCATTGTGTGGATCACAGCATCTGCCACGGTTGCCTTTCCTCACAAGCCCCTCCTAGTGGCTTCCCCGGTCTCCATCATTCTTTGCTGCCCTCCCTCACTAAATACTGCCTTTCCCTTCACCCAAGGTAGCCCGTGTCCTCCCCTGGCTCACCTTTGAAACCCCTTAGAGAGGAGCTAACTCTTCCTTGCTTTTCTTTTACTTTTTTTTTCTTCATGTGTATAAGAGAGCTTTATACCAAGAGTAAATGTATATTAAGGAAACATCCTAGTCCAGTCCAGATCAAGTCCTTAAGTCCAATATTAGCCTATATGTCCCATACCAGTTTATAAATTCCTCTTCAGACTCATACAACACATGCAATGACACCAAATGCAGGAAGATCACAGGCCAGTGGGTGGAAAGTCTTGTGGATCCAGTGGTGGTAGAAGCATCTCAGTGCTGGTGTGGGTCTCCACATGGCTCCTCGAGCTCCAGGGCTCTGGCTCCATCAGCATGGCTCCGTGTGGCTTGTCAACAGGATTGTCTCGCAGAGAGAGAATGTGTCCCACCTCCAGGGAGGAAGATCGGAGTTCCCAGAATACTCAGAAGGCCATGCCTATACAGAGGCCTCATTGGCCTGATTGACAGGCTAGACTTTGCAGGTTGACAGGCCAAACTTTTATTTATTTTTTGTGATCCTTTTATTGAGGGCTCTTGCAACTCCTATTATAATCCATACATCAATTTTAACAGGCATATTTGTACATATGTTGGTATTTTCTAGACGGCTACTTTCCATTGAGCCCTTGGTATCAGCTCCCCCCCCCCATGAGCCCTTGATAGATTATAATTTATTATTATTTTCATATCACACCGACTGTTCTCTCCCTTGCACCATGGTTTCTGTGTTTCTTCCCCCCTGGAGGGATGTGTGTGGTTTTGTGTTGATCATTGTGATCAGTTCCCCCTCCCACTCCCCTTCTCCCTACCCTTCTGGTATCCCTATTTTCCTTGCTTTTCTTAAGTTTTCCAACTTCCTAGGGGCTGTTGGCAGTTTTTGCACTTGCTGCCCCTCCGTGTTCTCTCCCAGCGACCCACCCTCATTCACATCTCTCCTTAGCAGCTGTGCTCCTGCTGAGGGTCCTCGAGCCACTAGGAGCCCCGGTGACTCAGTTGTTAACATGCTCAGCTGCCATCCCTAAAGGCGTAGGTTCCGAACCACCAGTTGCTCTGTGGGCTTCCGTATCGGGCAGTTCTACTGTGTCCTTTCGGGTCACAATAAGTCACAATTGACTAGGTGGCAATAAAAAGGCCAAAAGTCAATTCTGACTCATGGTGACCCAAATGGACTGGGTAGAACGGCCCCCGTGGGTTTCTGAGACTGTTAACGCTTTTCTTTTTTTAGATCATTTTATTGGGGGTTCCTACAGCTCTTATCACAATCCATCCATCCATTGTGTCAAGTACATTTGTACATTTGTCGCCATCATTTTCAAAGTACTTTCTACTTGAGCCCTTGGTAGCAGTTCATCATTTTTCTCCCTTTCTCTCCCACCCTCATTCCCTCATCCTTGATAATTTATAAATTACTATTTTTTCTTATCTTAAATTGACCGACGTCTCCCTTCACCCACTTTCCTGTTGTCTGTCCTCCAAGGAGGGGGTTATATGTAGATCATTGTGTTCAGTTCCTCCTTTCTCCCCCACCTTCCCCTTCCCCTCCAACTGTTAACCCTTTACGGGAGTAGAAAGCCTTATCTTTTTTCCAGGTCATGCCTGATGCTGGACTTGTGAGCAGCCCGGTGTGTAGCCACCATCCCACCAGGGCTCAGTAAGTTAGAATGATCACTACTCTCCATGGGCCCTTCTTTTTATTATACTCCATAGCTCAAACCACCGTCAGACTTACTCTTTATTTTGTCTCTCTCTTCACTAGAGAATAAGCTCTGTGAAGGCAGGGACCTTGTTTAGTTTGCTCACTGCACTATTCCTAGTGGGTAAGATGTGCTTGCAAGTGTGAAGTACGGTGCAACTGGTTTCTGACAGTGATCAACTTGGATGAAGAAAGCTTTTTTTATGGAAGGAGGTTCTAGGGTCTCTCTCATGCAAAACTCTTCCCTACCACTTCTTCCTTCTTTTGCAACTAACTCTGTTATCGCCAAGTCTAGGATCCCAAAACAACCTGCTATTGCTTCATCAAAACCTAGCTTGACCTTGGTTTATGCTGCGGCAGAGGAAGGGCCCTAAGTGACACACAGGAAAATAAGCCGATTTCCTCGACCACCTCTGTATGCTCATCTCCGCTCCCCCTCCCCCCCGCCCATACATGTTACCCTAGCCTGACTGAGGTGCTGGGGAGAAGATGGCGGTGCCATGAGCCAGCCTCCCTCGCTCCACAGAGGCAATGAGAAGGCTCCTCCTAGCTCGTAATAGAAGAAGCTGGCAGGGACTGTTTAAGCACCCTCAGAACTTGGCTGAAGTGGAGGAGAGCTCCTGTCTGCGCCCTTCTTTTGTCAGTGGAAGCCACTTAATTCCTGAGGTGAGCAGTGACGTGGGTGACGGAAACAAGCCCGAATCCTAGCCCTCGGGTGGTTGTGCACCTCGGTGTGGTTGCATTGAAGTCGGCCTGTTTGCTTTCTGAGTCCTGGGGAAAGGTAGTCCGCAGAGTGTTTGAGATGGCCAGAGGATGGTCACGAAGTTGTGCTCCCTCCAGGTTGAAGCCATTCTGGCCCCAGCCCTGCATCCTCTACTGTCAGCTCGTGGCGGAGGCTTGGAGGAATAGATCCCGTTTCCTTGGTTTCCGGTTGGAGTTTGGTGCTGAAGTAGAAGACAAGAAACGCTGAGTTCTTTTTTTTTTTTTTTAATTTCATTCATTCAATCAATCTTGAACTGCTCTCTGTGCTGCGTGCTGAGAATATGGTACGGAACGTGATAGGTAGGCCCTGCTGAAGAGGAGCTTGTGGTCTACTGGGGCCACAGACAAGGCAAGTCAGAGAGGAGCCATGATCGAGTCAGACACTACCACAGTGTTGGGAGGTCGGGAAGACTTCCAGGAAGGGATGTCTAACAGACAGAGAACAGAGGAGGAGGAGGAAGCCTGGGAGAGCGTGGGTGGGAGCAGCACAGGAGGCAGAGGGAACGGCATGTCCCCATACCTGGAGGTGAGAGAGTGAGCATGCTTTTGCCAGACCTCCAGTGAGCAAGCTAGAGTCTGGAGTAGAAGGGGTAGTGGTGGGGGATGGGGCTGAAGAGAAGCAGTGGCCAGATGCTGAGCTTGGTCCTTGGTTCTGGGGTAATGAGGAACCCTTAGAGTCTCTTGGCTTACAGCACCTGAGAAGGCTTGTAGGAGGCATGGCTGGCAGGGAGGATGGCAGTCCAAGTGAGGGAGGGGCAGGAGAAAGGAGAAGCCTGGAGCTGCACGCTGTACAGAAGTGATCAGAGGCTGTGGGGCGGCAGCGAAGTCAAGGATGGCCTTGTCTTGGCTCTGGGAGGGTGATGTTTTGTTGTGCACTGAGTGGATTCTGACTCTCAGCAGTCCGCTGGTGGGAGAGAACGGCACCTTGGATTCCTAGGCTGTAATCTCTATGGGGAGGGGCTGGGTGATGCAGGGGTTATGTATTCAGATCGGCACTCTGACCTCACCAACCTCTGGGGGAGAAAGACTCAACACAGTCTGTTTCCACCAAGATGCAGCTGTGGAAACCCGAGGGGGCAGGTGGGCTTTGTCCTAGAGGTACGCCATGGGTAAGAGTCGTTGCCAGAAACCGGACAGGCCAGACTCTTCTGGAACAGATTGCCAGATCTCCTCTCCGCTGGTGTATGTGAACCACTGCCCTTTTGGTTTGTAGCTGTTTAGGCTAGGGTGCGAGGGCCTCAGCCACGCGCCACCAGGGCGCCTTCCTGGGAAGGTAAAGGTGCCGGTGACTTAGGAAATTGGGAGGTGTGCAGCTAGGGCGTGTGTCAGGCTGTGGAACAAGCCATATATCATTGCTCATGTCAGCTGGATCTTGCCTGAAAGCAAAGAATACCAGAAAGATGTTCCCTTGTGTTTATTGACTGTGCCAAGGCATTCTACTGTGGATCCTAACAAACTACAGATGGCCTTGAGAAGAACGGGATTTCCAGAACACTGCGCCACACTCATTCGGAAGTTGTACATGGGCCAAGAGGCAGTCGTACGAACAAGAAAGGGACTCCTGCACGGTTTAACATCAGGAAAGGTGTGTGTCAGGGTCATCGAGTGTGTGCTGAACAAGTCATCACAGAAGCTGGATCATGTGAAGAAGAGTGTGGCATCAGGATTGGAGGAAGGCTTTTAATAACCTGCAATGTGCAGATGACATAACCTGGCTTGCTGAAGGTGAGGAGGACTGGAAGCACTTTCTGATGAAGGCCAAGGGCTGCAGCCTTCAGTGTGGAGTATATAGCTCCATGTCAGGAAGACCAAATCCTCAGAACCGGACCATGATAAGTGGAGAAAAGAGCGAAGTTGTCTGGGATTTTGTCTTGTTCGGATCTGCACTGCATGCTCATGGAAGCTGCAGTCAGGAGCCCAAACAGCAAGTTGCATTAGGTAAATCTGTACAAGATCTCTAGAGTACTGTAAAGCAAGGATGTTGCTCTGAGGTCTAAGGTGTGCCTGACCCAAGCCTTGATATTTTCAATGGCGTCACGTGCATGTGAAAGTTGGACATTGGATAAGAAGAATGGAGGTGTTTGAGTCGTGCTGGAGAAGAGTATTGAAAGCACCATGGACTGGTAGAAGGACAAACACGTCCGTCTTGGAAGAAGTTGAACCAGAGTGCTCCCTAGAGGCGGGGATGACGAGACTCTGCCTTCCATACCCTGGACGTGTTGTCAGGAGAGCCAGTCCCTGAGAGGGTCATGTGTGGTGAAGTGAAGGAGGGGAAGGCTCCTGAGGAGATGGACCGACGCTGTGGCTGCAGCGGGCCTCAGGCACAGACGCACTTGTGAGGGTGGCGCGGACCAGGCAGCATTGGGTTCTGTGGGTCAGAACTGACTCCGGGCCCCTAACGCCAACAGAAACAACTCAAGCTAGTTGAAAGGTTTATGTGCCATAAATACGGGAAGGCTTCCAGAAGCTGGTGGAAAAGTGAAATAAAAATCTAATAGCATATTTTCCATGAGCTTTTGAAGTCACCTGTTTCCGAGGCACAGAGGTGCCTCAGAAAGGGCCTAGAAGCAGACACTAGAGCTGTTGGCACACCGTCACCTCTCAGCTCACCGACGCTTCTGTCTCTGCAGGCTAGCTTCCTCTGCCTTCGTTGCAGGTGGCAGGTCTACTGCTTCTTGGATTTTCTTCCTGTCCTAGTTCCTGGGAGCCCTGGTGGTTTTAGTGGTATCTGAGTTTACTACATTCAAAGTCAGCAGTTTGGAACCACCAGTTGGGCCATGAGAGAAAGGTGAGGAATTCTACTCCCATGAAGAGTTACAGTCTCAGAAACCACAGGGGCCGTTCTGCTCTGTCCGAGAGGGTTGCTGCGAGCCAGCGTGAACTCAGCTTCTAGTCAGAGAAGATTGAAAGCAGCATGGACTACCAAAAGAGTAAACATCCGTCTTGGAAGAGGCACCGCTAGAATGGTGAGACTTTGTCGCACCTACTTTGGACGTGCTGGGAGAGATCAGTCCCTGGGAAAAGGACGTGCTTGGCAAAGTGGTGGAGCAGAGGCAAAGAGATGGATGGACCCCGTGGTTGCAACAGAGGGCTCAAACAAGAACCATGGTGAGGAGGGTGCGGGCCCAGGCCTGTGTGGTGCTGTTGTCCCTGGCTCACTCTGAGTCAGAACCGACTACCCCGCACCCGACCACAGCCAGTTCCTGAGTGGGGGTGCAGGTGGTCTGGACTGCTGGACTGCTTGCTGAAATGGTGAGCTTCCCGTCCAGAAGCACCTGGGAAGGAAGTCCTGGTGGGCTCCTTCCTAATGGAGGTTGAAAACCGTGTGGAGCCCGGTGCTACCCTCACACAGGAAGGGCTCCTGAGGTGGCGTGGACTCGGTAACAATTGATTTAGAGATCAGCCCAGTTGGAATGACCATCTTGTGTTCTAGGAGGGGTTTGGTTCGGTCAGGTCGTGCAGTCAGCTGCCGCCAGGGCGGGCGGGCTAAGATAGTGCCTCTTTCAGAGCCCAGTTCAGTCAGCGTGTGAGGTCTGTGAGGTGTTAGAAATGGCCCTTTGAAGGGATCAGCATGGCCTCCTTTCCTCCCTGTACCCGGGTGCTCTGGCCCAAGTTCCCAAAAGCAAAGATTATAATATGCTTGCTGGAAGTGTTCTCTTACACAATGTTAAGGCCGAAACAGAAAGAGTTGCTTGCAGCAGATGCAGTGGATTTAGCCCGAGGAGGAGAAGTAAAGAGGGGCCACCAGCCTTCTGTCTGGCTCTGTGCTGGGCTCTTGGGTAGCTCTGGAGTCTAAGTAGCCCCCTCAACTGACAGAGGGAGAAACAGGAGTTAGAGAACAGATTTTCCTCAGTCACAGCCTCAGTGTAACAGAGGTCGTGTTTGCACCTTGCTCTGTGTGTGTGTCTAGTATAGGGTCTACTGACAAAGAGAAGGAAGAGCCAAGGGCACAGGTAACCCGAAGAAGAAAGTGATACAATGAGGAATGCAAAAATGGGCGAAAAATGATCCCTTAACTGAAGGGCAGCTGTAAACAGAAGATACTTGAGACCAAAGAGTTAACATTTTTAAAAAGTTGATGAATCTAGTTAATTGGGAAACTTGCAGTGGAGTAGAGTCAGTGATTCGAGCTCAGAGCCCTGGGGCAGGCCGCTGGGGTCAGTGTCTGTCCTGGGCTTTCATTTCCTCCTTGGCTCCTGGCCTGGCAACTGGAGATTGCTTTTTGGAGAGGAGACTCAGAACCAGAACCTGGAAAGATAAGAGGAAGGCTGTCTGGGACAGCTCTGCAGATCCCACTGGACTTGGCTTAATGGAAACTGTCTGTTTCTGTTCTTGCTCAGCAGTGTGGGGGGTGGGGAGGGCTGGAGCACAGAAGACAGTAGTGGTCTCTGAGGCTCAGGTTGTGAGACCAAGCAGTGCTTTCTGGCCCAGCATACGGTCTCCCAGCCAGGTGTGCACTGTGGCTTCCACCTCACTCTTCTCTCTGTGACGTACTCACGTCGCCGGTCAGGTCACTGGTGCCCAGGGCACTCCAGCGACGCCGCTTCAACTTTTGTTTGTTTGTTTAATCATTTTATTGGGGACTCGTACAGCTCTTATCACAATCCATGTGTAGATCGTTTGTGTCAAGCACATTTGTACATTTGTTGCCATCATCATTCTCAAAACATTTTCTTTGTACTTGATCCCTTGGTATCAGCTCCTCATTTTTTCCCTTCCCTCCCTGCCCCCCTCTCTCACAAACCCTTGATAATTTATAAATTATTATTATTTTGTCCAGCTCCAAGTTTGTTTGTTTTTAAACATTTTATTAGGGGCTCATACAACTGTTATTGCAATCCATACACACATCAATTGTGTAAAGCGCATTCGTACATCGTTTCTCAAAACATTTTCTCTCTACCTAAACCCCCGACATTAGGTCCTCATTTTTCCCCTCCCTCCCCGCTCCCCCCTTCCTCATGAGCCCCTGATAGTTTATAAATTGGTATTTTGTCGTATCTTGCCCTGAGCCCCAACTTCTTAATAGGCGCTTGTACCTCTTAGCATCAAGGAAGTTCCCCCTGGCGTCTACTTTAAGTCTTGTATGCTAAAGGCTAAGTCTGTTTACGCTAGCCCGGTTTTTATTGTGTGTAAAACTAGGCACAACAAGACCTCCATCCTTTGAACAGTCTCTGTGTTCAGTTTAATGGTGTATACTTACTTCCTGTTGGGGCTCCGTCTTCACTGTTTCATCATCGCTATTTTAGACTCGCTGGCCATCCCTCCACGTTCTTCTCTCTGCCGTAGGTTAGACGTTGTCAGCTTGATCCCATGCCAGTAAGTGCAGTGCTCAAGGCAAACATTCTGTATTAGTTGAGCTGAACTGTTGTTTCGCTTAAAGATGATTTCATGGGATCATTTCTGGGCAAAGGATTCAGAGTTTCCCCTAGTCTTAATGGATCCAGTAAATCTAGTTTCCAAAAAAAAAAAAGAAAAAGTGAAGCTGTGTTGCACATTTTTTCTCTTTGATCAAGGTCCATCAATTGGGTCTCTGATCAGAAGGTTCATGGTGGCCGGACACCATCCATTTCTTCTGGTCTCCTGGAAAAGGAGGTAATGATCATGTATCTTCCTCTGTTCTTGATAGAAGCTGATCTTCCTTTCAAATCCCCGAAGACAAGCTGTGCCCTTGGCCCGGCCCACCGTGGTAGAGGCTGACTAGATGCTGTTGTTAACACTCATCTTTTTAGCATTTGATGGCTCCTGTTTCCACTGCTGTGATTTGAGCTTCATGTGCTTTTCTGAAGTGTTAGGTTCATCCCCCACTGAGCTTTCCTTCCGCATCCTCTTATTTTTCAGTCAGGCCCCCATAAACCCCAAAGTGCTCTGAGCGCCATCTAGCCTCCATGGGGACCCAGTGCGTACCATGTTTCCAACCTCCTCTAGAATGGCATTGGCTAAAGTTAATGCAAGGCGTAAAAGATCGGTCCTCAGCCTATTTCCCCATCCTCCCAGTGCCCTCTGACTTCCTCCGTGGCCTTGGGTGGATTCCAGGGTATCTCCACTCTGCTTGTCAGCTCTAAGAGGGAAAGATTGATTTCACCTCTCCCTAGAAGGGGGGTAGCCATGACTTGGCAAGAGCCTCGAGAGCCTGCACATTTGTGGGTTCTTATTTCAGTGTTCTGTTTTAGTTGTTACTAGATGCTATCATGTCAGTTCCAACTCATAGCGACCCTGTATACAACAGAGCAAGACCTGCCCAGTCCTGCGCCAGCCTCACCATTACTCCTCTGCTTGACCTCACCGTTGGCACCCGCTGTGTCAGTCCATCTCCTTGAGGGCCTGGTCTTTCCTGACAACATGTCCAAAGTATGTGAGACGAAGTCTTGCCATCTCTGCCTCTACAGAGCATTCTGGCCGACGTCTGCCAAGACATTCATTTGTTGTTCTTTTGGCTGTCCCGGTACTTTCAGCACTCTTCACCAGCCCCATAATTAAAACTCATTGATGCTTCGTCCGTCTTCCTTGTTCAGTGTCCAACTGTCACATGCATGAGAGGCCATTGAAAGTACCAGGGTGTGGCTCCCATGCACTTTAGTCCCCACAGTAACCTTCCTGCTTTTCAACACTTTAAAGAGGTCTTGTGCAGCAGATTTACCCAATGTAATGTGTTATTTGATCTCTTGACTGCTGCTTCCATGAGCATTGATTGTGGATCCAAGCAAGACAAAACCCTTGACCAACTTCCATCTTTTTTCCTTTCACCATGATATTACCTACTGGTCCACAAGAGCCCCATGTACCCTAGTGATGTGGTTCTGAGTGACATGCTGGGAAGGAGTTCAGTCTTTGTGGTCAGAAGACCAGGGAGATGCTCAGGAGCCCCGAAGGCCTCTGGGAGTTTGGAACAGAGAGAAAAGGTAGAAAACGTGTGGGTATCTGAGACTAGAGACTTGATGGCAAGCCAGAGAGGATCATCGTCCTTAGGTAGTATTTACAATCTTAGTTCATAGACCGCTTTCACAGTAGTCGCTTGCCGTTTTCAGACAAACGCTGTTGTAGTGTAAGTACACCCACCCACTGCCATCAAGTCAGTTCCGACCCACAGTGGCTGCCCAGGCTAGGCTTTCCGAGGCTGTCAATCAGACAGTCTCATCTTTCTCCCAAAGAGTGGCTGGTGGGTTCCAAATGCTAACCTAGGTGGTTAGCAGCCCAGCGCTTACCCAACAGTGTCCCCAGGGCTCCTAACATGTACATGCATAGATATTTCTGACTGAGACAGGGGATAGGGAGTAGATCGCTTCTTTGGGATCCCTTCATCACTAAGTGTCAGAGCTGAGGCCCCAACCTGTTTGCTGATTTGTGCCTCAGGCATGCTCAGCTGTGTCGTGTGGGATGGAGGGTGGTATCCTCAGTGTGGGTCTCTAGCTCTGTGGTTATTATCGAACCTCTCTGAGCCTGACTCTCCTTCTCTCTAAAATGCCTGCCTTGAAAAGTATTGTAGGATCCAATGAGAAATTGTGAGTAAATTGTCTAATACATCTGTTCCTTTATTCCTCACCCACCTTCAGTTACCAAGACAGAATTCCATTACTGTGTGTGTGTGTGTGTGTGTGTGTGTGTGTGTGTGTGTGTGTTTAATTACACCTGAGAGCAGGTATTGAACGTGACTATGATATTGAACTATAAGACAAAAAGTTCATGGACAAATGGAATGAAAAGATAATCGGACTTTTCCTATGAACTTTGCGAAACCCTCTGGTATGGCCACTGATGGCCGGGTAAAGGGGAGAAGGCCTCCTCTGGTATGGCCACTGATGGTCCAGTAAAGGGGAGAAGGCCCACATGAGAAATGTTCAGAGTTAGCGTGCCACGCAGAACAGCGTGTGTTATGGGGCCACAGTGAAAACGCAGGTGGGATTCTGCAAGGAGGAGGCTCCGAGTCCTGAGTCAGGAAGGACAGTATAGATGGACAGGCGAGCCAGACTGGGAGCAGGGACAGGAGAGACGGGGGACCTAGCCGGGGATGCTTTGTGGGACAGGCTGAACCCGCCGTGTGCACTTTTCTGTTGCTAACCACACATAAGAGATAACTGGCGCCCAGGTTGTACCGCTAGGAACTAATGGCCAGAACTCTCCGTGAGCTGAGTGACTCAGTTTCCCTGTGGCTATAACTCATCCAAAGACACCGATTGGGCAACTCCGTGGTCCCTTGCTCCGTCTCTTACACACAGTAGGTTCTCAGTAGTTAGGATGGAAAGAGCTTTTAACAGGTGGATCCCAGAGGAACTTGGGAGATGTAAGGATTAGTCGAAGAAGATGGGCAGAGGACTGGACTTCATGTAGGACTTTAGGGACGAGCGGGACGACTTTCAGTCCCCATCTCATCATCTCTGTTTGCTGCTGCCCAAACAGCTTCTTGGTTTGGGTCGTAACTCTGTCTTTTTGTTTGTTTACTTGTTTTTTTTTTAAAATAAAATGTTGAAGCTTGCTATTTGCATGCCTGGCATCCTTCCTGCAGGTGGAGCCACCGAGGAACTGGTGGTGTGTTCAAAGTCACTTGCACTAGGGACAGTCCTGATGACTCAGAGGGCTAATGCGACGACCCTCTGTCTTGGCCCAAACCCTGCTACTCATCACTTTCCTGCCTTCCTCCTGGACACGAATAACTCTCTCTGGCAGACAATAGATCATGCTTGGAGAAGGAATGCATTTACTCCAATGGCTTTGACCTTGAATGCCTCAGCAGAGTAGTTAACAAACCATCGAGTCCCACCGGAATTCCCCAGGCCTGTGGTTATGTAGTCTGGAGAAGTGGTTTCAGAAGTGAAGCCGAGATTGGGTGAGATTGTGGGCCAAACCCCATTCATCTTCTGGTGGACACATTTGTAGGAAGAAGATTGGATAAAGCTTTTTCTTCCCACTGAGGACCAAATGGGAGGAAATAGTCAATTTTGTTTTCTAAAGGGTGGGGTCAAGGAAGGTGGCGCAGCCTGTTCCCTGAGGGTGGCAGAGAGGGGCAGAAAGGCCGCTGTGGGCCGGCCCTTCCTTTGTGCCTCATGTCACGAGTATCTCCTGTCCTACACAGTGAGGTCTTATTTCTGTTTCTCTCAGTCAGACTCGGAGGAAGATGAGCCCACAAGGAAGAAGGCCGCCCTTCAGGTAAGCCTGGTGACCGAAGAAGCCGCTTCTCCTCCCCTGCCTTGTCTCCTGGGAGCGGACTTCCCAGCGAGACTTACATCTGCCGTGGCCATTGAGGATGGGCTATGTAGGTTTGGTGGTTCCCTGTGTTACCTTGAGCCCTGCCGGCTGCTTCTCTGCCCGCTCCTGGTTGTGTCCTGGCTTTCAGCAGGGCGGGTAGTTCCCTGTCCTGGCGCCGGTCTGTGGCCGTGGCAGAGGGGAAGTCGGACTCGATTCAGACTGATACACGGATTATCTAAGGAAGGGACCGAGAATGGGTTTGGTCAGAATGATGCTGGGGATCCACCTATTTTAAAATTATCCATCTTAATAAAAAATTTTTTTAATAAAAAAAAAAAGGTCTTCTCCCTGCCTCCAGTTCACCTGGAAAATAAAACCCTGAATAGCACATGCTCTGTGATAGGTCCTGTTATGCTGGAGGCGTAGCGTCACATCATCACTCCCATTTTATATGTGTGAGAAACAGGTGCAGAGAAGGGGGCCCTTGTCCCTGGCTAGACAAGTAGTGGTAGTGGAGTGGGGACTCAGGCCCAGGCCGGCTGATACTTCTCCATAAACGGGGTCGGAAGTCCTCAACTGAGTGCTGCCCCTCTCCTCCCCCTTGTCCCAGGGCCTCTCTTCCTCTGCTGCTCACAGGGCCCTTATGCTCCCTGACCTGCTGTTGACCATATGGCTCAGGGCATAGCAGCCGTGGCCCTGCTTCCCAGAGGGCTTGTGGTCCAGTGGACTCTGCTGGAGCGCCCTTTCCCATCACTGTTAAGGGTGCTCCCCCAGCTGTCTGCATTACTTCTTTTCAAGTTGATTAAAGAGCTCTGCTGAGGGTGGTACTGTCCCCCTGGGACCTGCTTCTCCCTGTCCGGGGGCCAGGGCCCTGCAATGGGTTATGAAGGCGGCTTCCTGGAAGACTTGGGTGGGCTGAGACTGATGGCTGTCAGTCTTGCTCCTGTTGCCCAAGTGGCTTCCAGGAGGAGGTGGACTCGCAGCAGAAGTGCTTGGGAGTAAGGAGCAGGCAGGCAGCCCTGCAGCCGGGCGGGAGCACAGGCACAGAGGACTTGGCACTGCCAGGGATCTGAGCAGACACAGTGGCAGCCTGAGGTTGCCCTCCATCTGCTTCCTCTGACCCGGCCGCCACAAGCTCGTGTGGCACAGGCATCGGGGCACAAGCCCGCTGTGGATTCTGCACTCTCTCTGGCCAGTTCTTGGCCGAGAGGGCTGGAATACACCTGACTCCAGGACAGTGACTTCAGCCCACTGTCCATTTTCATATCGGCAACTCTCTGCCTCGCAGTTAGGCAGAGCTGGCCCCTGAGCACCCGGAGGCCCCATCAGAGATTCGTGCAGGCCACAGGAACTCTGGAAGGGCGGGGCCGATTAGCCAAAGAGCGGCTAGGTTCACTGCCCTGACGGACAAGCCTTGCTACCCCGACTGTGGAGCCTTCTTGGTGGGAGAGGATGAATTTTGGAGCATTTCCGAGTGTTTCTTTTGGACGGGCAGCACCTCGCACTTGACACTGGGGGCCGCCCAGAGGAAGGAGAGGGCTGCATGTGAGCGGGCAATCCCACAGGAGGAAGCCCCCAGGAGCTTCTTCCCCAACCCCGATGAGCCACCTGGGGTTGAGCCCTGCCTTTCAGGACAGGCTCCGGGGAGGGAGGGAGGTCCATGAAGAGCATCGTTATTACCAAAAATGGAACTCTGGGGGAGGGGCGCTTATGAAGGAGGGCCGGGGGCTGGACTGGGAAGGCATCTCATGCTGGAAGATGGCTGGGCCTGAGGTCGGGGCTAAGCTGGGAGGTTTTAGCTCAGAACCCCTCACCTTGGTTCTTGCCCTTGATGTTGTTAACTTGTCACCTAACATCTCCCTTGTCATCTTTCTTCCCTCTGCCCCTGCCTGGGCTCACCAGGGATCCGGCGAGGGGACTGGTTTGTCTGCCTTGCTCCCCCAACCTAAAAACCTGGCTGTGAAAGAGACTAACAGGTTGCTCCTGCCCCACGCCTTCTCGCGGAAGCCCTCCGACGGCTCGTCTGACAGTGCGCCCTCCAGGCTGGCTCCTAAGACCAAGCCCTCCTCTCTCGCCCCTGTCGTGGGCACCACAACCACCACTCCGTCGCCCTCTGCCATCAAGGCTGCTGCCAAGAGCGCCGCCCTGCAGGTGACAAAGCAGATCACACAGGAGGATGACGACAGCGACGAGGAAGTAGCCCCCGAGAACTTCTTCTCCCTCCCTGAACAGGCTGAGCCGCCTGGCGTGGAGCCCTACCCTTACCCGCTGCCCCCTGTCCCCGAGGAGCTGCCGCCGGGCACCGAGCCGGAACCCGCCTTCCAGGATGACGCAGCCAATGCCCCCCTTGAGTTTAAGATGGCAGCAGGCTCAAGTGGGGCCCCTTGGATGCCTAAGCCCGGGGACGACTACAGCTACAGTCAGTTTTCCACCTACGGTGATGCCAATGCTGCTGGTGCTTACTATCAGGTGGGTAGGAGGCACGCAGGGCAGGCTGGGCATGTTGGATGGAGCACGGGGTGCCGGGAGGCTGTGCGCAGTGTCACTGAACTAGTGACGCACCTAGCAATTTGATTTTCCTATACTTACCAGGCTTCGAGACATAGTGATTTTCTTTTGAACTGTGTTGAATCTGACAGACTTGTAGAACTTCATTGTGTGGCTCTATTCTGAAAACAGTGTGGAGAGGAGCCCTGCTGATGGAGCAAGTCCTCCATTGGGCTGCTAACCGCCAGGTCAGCAGTCTAAATCAGTCCCCAGCTGCTTCTCAGGAGAAAGATGAGAGTTTCTGCTCTTGTAAAGAAGTGCAGCTTTGGACACCCTTGGGAGCAGTTCTACCCTGCCCTGTAGGGTCGCTCTGAGTCAGCATGGACTGATTGGCAGCTCAGTTTAACAAGTGGAAGAGGAATGAGCTCTCATCTTAAAAAAGACCCCCTTCCTCAAAGGGGGACAGTGAGGATAAGTGATCTAGGGCACCGACTTCTAGATGGTTAGTTCAAGAAACGTTTCTGCAGGTGGTGAACGTTGAGGAAACCGAAAGGCAGGTGTGGAGGTGTGGGGGGGGGTGTTGAGGGGGCCAAGGAGAGCAGCTGGAAAGAGGAATGAGGGGAAGGAGTCCTGAGAGGGTGGAAGGGCTGGGCAAGTCTGTGGAGAAGAGCAGGCTGGGGTGAGAGGGGAGTTCTGAGCCAGGCTGGGCATGTGTCCTGGCTGTGTGGGTCAGGGGACATCATTGAGTGTCACAGAGGCCACAGCCGTACAATGAGAATAGTCATCGGGTTGGTGAGAGGATTGCATTGCTTACCATGGGGCCTGGGACATAGCAGTGATCCATTGAGGATGATTGTAACTTTTTATTCAGAGGTTACTGGAAGAGATCATTAGATTTGTTCTGTGTGGCCTCAGAGAGAGAGAGAGTATAGAATGGCAGGTTTGTAAATTGAATTTTTAAAAGTTTCCCAGCAGTCAAAGGTTCCCCGGATGGAGAAGGCTCCCATGAGTTAGGGGACTCTGTATCACTGATCTCCGTCTGAGCTGGGCAGCTGCCAGCCCGGGCTGGTCCTGGTCGGAAGACTTGGGCCCCGGGCTCTGAGCCCCTGCGACTCTAAATAGCAGTGTTAATATTCACCTCCAGCTTAGACGTTGGCAGGGAGGGTGGCCTTTGAGAGGACCTTGTTCTGGCCGAAGACTTTGAAAAAGAATTGGGTTTTTAACATCTTTCCTGTAAAAGCCAGTTGGATCTAGTAGACTGATTAGGGATAGTGTATCTCCCCTTGAAGCTGTTATTAGAAGGAATGAGTTAGAGCAATGTTTCCCCAAGTGGGTGATGGAGGCAGGGCCAGTGGTATGGGCTGGACCAGTCAGTACAAAAGCAGATACCTACACTTCATCCCGGAATATGGGCTACAGTACAAACGTTTTTAACTGTCCGGGGGCTCTGGAGAATTTTTTTTTCCTGAAAAGGCAGTAGACCAAATATGTTTGGGAACCTATGAATTAAGACTATAAATAATAAAAAAGTTTTGACTTTGTTTTGGGTGGGGGGAGGTGGTGGAAGCTATTCATAGTTAAGAACACACTGGTTTACATCAAGCAAGTGGGAATTCTGTTTGTAGGTCTAACCACCATTGAGATATGCAAATTAAATCCCTTTAAATGCAGTAGTTGCTAGGTGCCAGCATCTATGTGGACACACGGTCCTGTGTATCGGATAACTGGCCCCACAGGGTTTCCTGGGCAGCGTCGTCATGGGAGCAGACCAGGCCCTTCCCCCGCAAGTGCTGGTCTGTGTGAGGATCCCATCTTTGAGCTCAGCACTTAACCATCCATCGCCCCACCTGCAGTTCAACTGTATCTGATTGTCATTCTTTGGCAGAAGATGCATACTCTGATCTCTGACTTTGTATATGACTTTGGCTTAATGATGACTGAACTTTCAGCTCACTATAAAAATCCTCTTTGAGGGGTATTTCTTGGTGTTTGGGGCACAGGTGTCAGAAGTAGTCAGCAACAAGTGTGGGCCAACCAGAAAGTGACTCTTTGCCCTGTGGCCACCTGGGTTGACTCCAGCAGAGTCCCTGCCCTCTGAGGGGATCACCGGATTCCAAAACAGTAACTGACCACACAGACCTGGTGGTCCCCAGCTTTGTCAGCTCCACAGCACCCGTGTAGAGGCTTATTTTAGACTCTGCTCCCAGTCCTGGGAAACAGCCCCTCTCTCCGTCGGCTCAGTGCAGGCTGGGTGTGCTTGCAATGGCTCTCAGCCCTCCTCACCCTGGCTGTGTGCATTCTGGGAAGCCGGGCGGAGGCCTGGCGAGGGCCTGGGAATTGTGCTTGGGTGACAGCCAGGGCAGCCAGGCATAGACTGAAGCTGGAGGGGTGTGAACTCTGTCTGGAGACACAGGAGGAAAGCTGCAGGGACTGTTGTTTCGGAAGTCTGAGGCAGTATGCAGGGCCCGGCATTGATGGGCTCCCTGTGAGGTCTGCCGTGTGGGACCCCCTGCGCCTCTGTGAGGAGGCTTTTCTCTGGCCCTGGGCAGATGTGCCCTCACTCCGCGGGGCCCTTAGCATGGTGTGCTCTTTCCTCCTTGACTGCAGGATTATTACAGTGGTGGCTACTACCCCGCCCAGGATCCGGCCCTGCTCCCTCCACAGGAAATTGCCCCGGATGCCTCCTTCATCGATGACGAAGCAGTAAGTCCACAGAGCACCCAGGGCCCTCTTCGACCTACAGGTTCCAGGGTTCATAGCTGACTAAAGGAGATTTAAGAAGGAAAGAAAATGGAGTTAGGGTTACGTTTGGTAACAGACAACTGAGAAACTCCACAGAGGATGAAAGAAGTCTTTTTCACTCCTGAACAGCTAGGGCAGCGTGAGGACTGGCAAGTTGTCAGGGATCCAGCCCCTTCTGATCCCAGTTTTGCCATCTCTGGGCTCTTAGACTTACTAGATGAAGTCCAGCAGGGGGCGCAGTGGCGAATGGCCTGTCCCTCACTCTAGGAGTCATTGCTGTATTCCAGGCAGCAGAGTGGAGACAAGGGGAAACAATTCTCAAAGTCCCAGAGAACCCGTCCTCCTTCACCCGATTGACCAGAATTTGGCCATATCTAGTTGCAGGGGATCCTGGGAAATGCAGTCTTTTCATTGAGTGGTAGCATGCCTTGCTGAAAAGTTGAGTTTGTTCTCTCTGCAGAAGAGGGGAGAATGGATTGGGGAGGCAGTCAGCAGTTCAGGACCTCCTTCACTTCACCCGCCTGTCCTGACGGGACGCTAGATAGAGCACCATGTCTGACTGTCGGCCCAGGCTGTGAGGAGGGAGTTGGAGAAATGGGGAGCTGTCTCTGGGCGGCGGGAGGTGTCAACATGTGCTGTGTTTCTACCCACCTTTTCCCAGAAGGGCGTTGGTCCCCTTGTGAATGCCTCCCTGTGTGTCCCCCCATCCTGCTGACAAGCTCAGCCGGCAGTGGGCAGCACGTGCCGTGGCAAACAGCACAGTTCCAGCACGAGAGCCTTGGAAGCCTCCCAAGGGCTGGCTCTCGCTGGGTCCTGGGTCTCTGGGGGCTTCTTTATTCGAAGACCCCTCCCACACATTCCCCTCCAGCGCTTGTCAGGACCGTTTGTGGCGGACTCCTAGGAAATTGGCTGTGCCCTCATGACTTTTATATGAGGCTCCTCTTTATGCTCCGTCACGGCCATTCTTGGGGGCTCTGCTGACTGGTAGCACTGAGCTAATGAGGACCCAATTGTCAAAAGAACGGTTTTTTGTTTTTAAGAGAAGAAATCCTAAATTTTCTTTTGCCAGAGTTTTGTCAGCAGATACAAAATAAAAACTAATTTATACCAGTGGTGCTTGTACCTCTTGCTTCCCTTGCCTGGAGGCCAGCAGGCCTTCGAAGGAGTGGCCTTTCTCAGGCATCCAGGAAGCTAGGGGACCTGGCAGGGGCCAGCGTGGAAGGGCAAGGTGCCACCGAGAGGGAGGGATTGAGGAGGCTGTGGGACTGTGAGCCACAACTTCAGGCCACAGACTCCCAACTCCTTCCTCCACCCAGATGGCCCATGCCTCCTTTCTCTTTCTTTTCCAGTTTAAGCGACTGCAGGGCAAGCGGAACCGAGGAAGGGAGGAGATCAACTTTGTGGAGATCAAAGGTGATGACCAGCTCAGTGGGGCCCAGCAGTGGATGACCAAGTCTTTGACAGAAGAGAAAACCATGAAGTCGTTCAGCAAAGTAAGGGTTCAGGTCTCGTGAGGGGCCATTTGGGAGACCCCAAGGCTAAGCGAGGCTTTGCCCAGCCTCACACTCCACTGCTACTCTCATAACACCTTTAGCAAACACCTGTGGCTCCTGCTGTTCCCGCCCCGCCTGCGGTGTCCGTGAACGGAGCCCCCAGCGAGAGCTCCCGGGGACTTTGCTCTCCCCCCATCTGGCCATGGCAGTGTGCTTATGGAGCTGAAGGCCTGGCGTCACTTTCCAGCCTGTGGTTGGAAAGCTCTCTGACAGCTCGGGGCTCCTTCCCTGACTAGCTCGAAGCCACAGCTGCTTGGCCCTCACCCTGCTGTGAAGCTGGGGCCTGGCTCAGCACCTTTTGGAGGTGTGGGCCTAGAAGGGCCTCCAACGCCCCAAGGTCGCTGGGTTCTGCCCAGGCAGCCATGCCTCTCCTCCTCTCCATTATTGACTGTAGCTAGCAAACGCTCGCAGTCCGTGTGATGAACACCGCTTCACCTGGTCGCTGAGCACAGCAAATGTGGACATTTATGAGCCTGCCACAGGGGGATCGAGCAGGGGGAAGCCCTGGCCTGGAGCCCAGCCCCAGCAAGGCCAAGGTCAAGGATTTGATTCCCATCTCCTCCCCCATTTGCTTTGCTTTGTTCTCTTGCCACAGATGGCCATCCTAGCCCCAGCCGTTTGTTTTAACTGAATGCAGGCGGTCTTTCGGGACAGAGCAGAGGATTGTGGTTAGATCAGCACAGATCCGATCCATCACTGCTTACTGGAAAACCACTTAGGAGAGCAAGCTCTACTAACTGTGGGTTGAGAAGCATCTTCACGTAGTGATAGCTGCTGGTACTGCTCACTGTGGGCCAGAGATGGGGCGGCTGCTCTATCTGTGTTGTGAACTGACAGCATGAGTTGACAGTAACAGCCAGGAAGTGGAATTTGCTCTTTTCCTGGCTCGTTCAAGTTCTGTTTCCACTGTTGCAGTGTGTGGGGCTAGATTTTGAAAGAAGATAGAATTCTTGTCTTCAAGGAGTTTGAGCAGAGTTGGGAAAGAGATTTAAGGATATTTGAGTGTAAATGATTACAGTGCAAATTGATGACCCAAGTGCTGAGGAGACTCCAGAGATGAGTGTTGGGTGCCGGGTGGGGCTGAGTAGGAAGCTTCTAGTCTGGCAGAGGACAAAGCCAAGCAGACGGAACCGCACATCGCTTGCATTTGGTTGGGCTGGGGGTTCCATGCAGCCCCGGGGGGTGGGAGGGTGGAGTGGGGGTGCGGGCAGGGCGATGGGAGGGAGGGTGGATCATTGACGATTCTAATTCCAGGGCTCCAGGGCCACTGCTAGCACTTAGAATCGGGGGAGGAGGGGCTCCAGCCAAAGGTAATTAATGGGAGAGAGCTTGGTAAGCGGGAGCTTGGAGACAGGCTAGACATCTGGCCTGACTGGGGAGAAAGAGAGCTGGAGCGGGCTTAGAGGGGGAGATGGGCGGGCAGAAGAGCTGTGAGGTCTGGAGGGGGCCCGACTGCCAGCCTGGGCACTTAGACACCCCCCCACCCCCACACCCCACCCCGCTGCCGGCAGGAAGACTGGGATCAGGTGTCCGCCATCTTGGTACTGAGGTGGTGGTAAATAGAAAACACAGGCTGACCTCAAAATCTTTCCAGTTTAATGGGGGATATTAGCAGGCTATTTCAGGCAGTATCCTGAGCTTGGGTTTTCTTCGTCGTCGTCTTCTATTTAATAAAAATAACTTTTGTAAGTACAAAGACAAAAACAGCTCCAAGCTGATTTTTCTCCCTTGGGATTTGGGATGTCATTGTTTTCTCACTTCCCAGCCTTGCCGTCCCTGCCACTGGCTGGGCACAAGGAGCTCCGGTGGCTCAGAGGTTATGCCTCGGGCTGCTCACTGCAAGGTCAGCAGTTTGAAACCACCTGTTCCTTGGGAGAAAGATGAGCTTTCCACTCCCTGAAGAGTTATGTGTCCCGTCACCACCCCACCCCCTGTCCCACAGAGCCACTCTGAATTGGCGCCCACCCGATGCAGGAAGGGAGTCTGGCTTGATCAGGTCACAGGGCTGCAGTTTTCCCGGGGTTAATGCTCCTGCTTTCTTCCCCTGCAGAAGAAAGGTGAGCAGCCAACAGGCCAGCAGCGGCGGAAACACCAGATCACGTATCTGATTCACCAGGTGAGAGGGCTGCAGGTGTGGTGCTGAGATGTGGACCAGCTGGGAACAAGCGTCCTCCCCTGGTTCTGTGGCCACTAGGGGCGGGGGGGGGGGCGGGGGCGGGATGTCGTCTTTCTTCAGCATTATCCTGCCCCTTCAGAGAAGACTCAGGACAGTAGTGAAACTTCAGATCGTGATTTGGGTGATGGCTTGTCACAGGGCTCTTTAAGCAGAGTTATCTAGTCATCTGAACAGCTGGCTCGCCAAGTTTTAGCTGAATGTGGACCTGGCTCTGTCCCGAGTATGTGGCAGAGAACAGCAGCACGGGATTCAGAGTCACAGGGTCCCACACTGTCTTTCGGTCTGAGAGGGGCCCTTCGTGTTTACTCGGTGTGCTTCAGCAGCTTTCAGACACTCAGTGAGCCCCCGAACAAACAGCTTTTTGAGACCAACTGTGGGAGCCGCTGTCAGAGGTACAGACATTTCCTCACACGGGGAGACTGTGTGTTTCGTAGGCAACATCGTGGCAAACTGTGCCTCAACCTTCTCAGGAACTGTAATTTGTAGGCAAAGAAATTCAAGTTAGGGTTGTGTTTTGTAAGCCTCTCTTACTAATCCCACTCCTCCCCTTCCCAGGAGAAATGAGCAGGCATCAGATCTTTCCTGGGAGTTGGGGGGAGGGGCCGTCAGAAAGTATCGGGCTCAGAGAGGAAAGTCATGCTTCTAGTGGCTCCGTCACGGAGCCTCAGAGACAGTTTCAGTTTCCACTGGCGTGGAGTGCAGGCTACCACAGACAGGGCATGGTGTCCAGTGCCCCGGGAGGATGCCTCTCTGGACTACGGGGTGCTGGTGTGAGTCCAGTGTGGAGCTGCCCTCCTCTCCCTGCTGCTAGCCAGGTGTCCAGGCATCTGGTGCTCCCGCCCGCTTGGTTAACCCGGGCAGACAGCGGGCCAGGAGTCTGAGCCGTTGGCATATTAGCTCCCCAGAGAGAAAGGGCAGTTGTTTTCATGGGCAGGGTCTTGGCAGCCCTGTGACCCCCATTCCTGTCCCCTGCCACAGGCGAAGGAGCGCGAGCTGGAGCTGAAGAACACGTGGTCAGAGAACAAGCTCAGCCGCCGCCAGACCCAAGCCAAATACGGATTCTAGGGCCCGGACCGGATCTCTGCAGGACCACCAGCCGGCCCGGAGCCCCAGCCTTGCTTCTGGGCCCCAGCTGCTCCCAGCCCGGGATCTCTCCCCGAGGACCCAGCCCTCGCCTCTGCGAGAAGGAACCTCTTTGATAGATTTTTTCTTAACAAGCTAGGAAACTCGCTCCTGCTTTCTGTGTAGGAGCTCGCACAGACTCACGCGGACGCCTCAGAAGGGGCCCCCAGTGGATGGGGGCTTTGCTCCCTGGTGGATGTGATGACATGTGGACCCCCTCTCCTCCCCCCTTTTTTTTTTTAAGCCAGGGATATCTGTTGAAATAAAACCTCCAGTCTGACAGACGCGCCTGCCCTCGCCCTGTGCCACCTCCTCTGCCCATTCTGGACCCTTTGTGTGTGAGTGGCCTTGCCCCGGGGTCTGTTTTGCACTGGCCTAAAGTGCCCACCACACCCTCTGGAGCTGCCTCTGGGTGAGTGGCCATTGAAGATCCTTGGAGTGGTACACACAGCTGCAGAGAGGGGTGGGGAGAAGCTGGGGGCGAGCCACGAGGCTCTAGCGCTTTTCTCTGGCGGGAAAGAGCTGCTAGGCTTACTAGATGAAGTCCTGCAGGGGGCGCAGTGGCGAATGGCCTATGCCTGAAGATGGTTCCCGTTCAGGCCAGTAGTCACTGGCCTGAGCTGGTCTGGAAGCTTAGCACAGAGCTTGGGAGTGAGACAGATCTCTTTGGAGACGTCTGGTTTCCTAACATTTGGCTGAGGGAAGGCCTGGTTGGGCAGGCGTTTGGGGAAGGGAGGGGGCAGATAGCTGGGACGCCGAGGTGCCCAGAAGCAATGGCATGCCTCCTGAGGGCTGCATGCAGCACTGGCTGCTGCTCTGCGAGGTGCCCAAGGCACCGGGAGCACCGAGGCCCTGGGGCCAGGCTGAGGAGAGGTAGACTCGTAGGCTGCTGTTGCAGGTTTCTGAGCAGGAACACTAGGAGGAGTTTACGTGTGAGTTAGGTGGGTCCCGGCCTCATCCGTCCGGAGGAGCAGTTTGAAGAGCTGGCTGTGCAGTGGGGACTGGGGACAAGAGTGATGGCACACCGTGCTTCTGGCTGTGTGTGCCGGGATAAGTCAGGGCGTCTGGTTCTCATTAGGTACAGGGCAGGGTTTCCTCACTTACAGGAAAGCCACCGCTTATCTGAAATCTGACCTACTTCAGGTTGGAGCCAGACGGCTCCTGCATCCCACAGGGACGCACTGCACTGGTCCAGATCGGAGCATCCAGCCATCCTTGGTCAGGAGCCGCTACGCCCCTGCCACCACTCACCCGCACAGGCTCGGGGTCCATGACCGCCACCACCCCTGAGGAGGCTTATGTGGGGATAGGTATCAGCAGGGCCAAAGAGCTAGAGGTCCAGAGTCAAAGGTGTTCTTCCCCGTGTGCAGGGTGCTGCAGAGGCCCCCGCCGCAGTTGTCAAGCCTTGGCCTTCAGCCATCCAGCTCTCATTTGAGGGGTTGCCTCCTGGAGCTGCATGGATGTACTCGGCTACAGGCAGGAGATGCAGTGAACAAGAGCCCCAGTGTCTTCTGGGAGTGGATGGAGGGGGAGGCAGGCTGGATGGCTGTCTCAAAGGACCCTCCTGCCTCCTCCTCCTCTGGTTCTCCATAAAAGGCCTGAGTCACATTTTACCGAAGATGACATTGTATTTTGGTGACTGGAACTTCCTGCTTGAGAAATGCTGACAGGCTGAGAAATGGAGAGGTGTCGCTGAGAAAAGGCGCCCAAGGTGGCCTGCAGGGTCTTTCCAAGTTGGAATCGACTCTCTGGCAATGGGGTTTGGACCTCGATTTTGTAGGTGGGGCAAGTTCTTGGACTAGTGGTGGGAGTTCAGGGTGGGGCCTCAGTGATGATAAGCCTCCCAGCTCTGAGTGGACTCGG
>NW_022111325.1:3439026-3453127 GCF_000313985.2 Echinops telfairi
GTGATACGCTGCGGAGCTGTGGACAGGAAGCCCCCTGAGCCAGACTTGTAGGTCATCTTACTCAGGTGGTCTAAGGTATCAGCTGAGCAGACAGCGCAGCCCCAGAGCGGCTGCCCACGATGCTGAACAGGTAGGTAGTGCTGTGCTGTGGGCATGGGGGTGAAGGTGGGGCTTTTACACACCTAAGAGGAGGCTGAACCCAAGAAGGCCCTTCATGGAGGCCACGGGAAGAAGGGTGGAGGACCATGAGAAGATCCAGCTGAAAGTGCCCCCCAGCTCCTAGCATTGGCCTCTGACTGGGGAGCTGCTGCAACCCATCTCTGGGCCTGCAGCTGGAGCTTGTGGAAGGGCTGGGGTTGTGGCCCGCAGGGGATCCCCATGGTGGAAGGAAGAACCTGAACAGGGGGACCAGAGCTGGGCTTGTTGCCTGCCTTCTCTGGACCTGTTTCCCCTCCGGTTAAACAAACACTAGTCAGGACGAACACTTTCTACAGTCCCAGCCCTTCACCTGTGGTCTCACGCAGCCCTGGGTGCAAAGCATGTAGCTGCACCTCCACTCTACGCAGCATGTGTGGGGCAGAAGCCTAGAAATTAACAGGAGCCCCTTGCCAGGGGTTGCACTGCTCATTAGCAAGTGCCACCAGCAGAACTCCTTTCGGGCCCCTCATGACATGGCAGCATCTGGGTCCCCTGACCCTCCCTCCGGTGGGTCCACCCCAGGCTGTCTGGAGCCCCAGGGAGGGCTAGCTGCCTTTGCTCCTCCACAAACAGTGGGCTGCTGGGGCCATTTCTGGCCCCCGCCTCCACAGCCTGTGTTTTCTGCCCCCTGTCTCTCTGTCTGCATTGTAAGCAGTCTCCTTTTCTGCCTCCTGCCCTCCCCACTACCCCAAGGAATTCACCCTGAGTCAACAGGGAGCTCTTCCTTAGAAGATGAGTCTCCCTGATTTGGGGAAGCCATCTGCTCCCCTCCCCACCTTCCCTTTCGCTCAAGAAGGCCTTTAGAACTACAGACAGAAGGAACTGGAACCCCGACTGTTGACTCAGCAAACACATTTCTCCTCAAGCTGATTAGCACTGGAGTGGAAAGGAAGGAGATTTGCTAATCACAGGAGCTGGCGCCGGGGCCAGCCTGGAGGTGGGGCATGGGTGTGTGGCAGTGTCTAGGCTCAGGGAACAAGGTTGGAGAAGGGCTGGAGGATTTCTGGGCCTCAGGCAGTCTGGGGCTCCCTTGGCAGGGAAAGGGATCCTATGGTCAGACACTGATTGGTAGGAGAGGGAACGCAGGAGCAGGCTGCAGGGAAGGGGCACAGGTGGGTATGGGGGGCTGGTACCCAAGCTTCTCTGAGCCCTGGGCAGAGTTTTGACTCATGCCCCATCTGAGGCGAAAATAAGACACCAGAGACTGACGAGGCTGCCCCTGGAGGGATCTGGGCAGAGATGAGGGCAGCCTCATAGAAGGATGGGAATGAAGCCCAGGGTCTAAGGAGAGTTTTAAGAGTCCCTGCAGGGGACCCTACGCAGCTAACAGGCTCCTGTCCCTTCAGCAGGCTGGTGCTCAGAGTGGGTGCGAAGGGGCCTCCATTTCAACCACTTCCCTCCTTGGTCCCCCACTACCGACACCCCTCAGCTCCCACCCACAGATCTGTGCTTCTGCCAGCATTCAGGGGTCTCTCCACCCCTTTCCCCTCACTGCAGTTCCACCATGTGCTTCCCACAGTCTGAGAGAGAGTGAGTCAGACCTGGAGGCAGAAGGAGCCTGGAGGACTTGGATCCCTGCGGGAAGAGGTGGTTGGTGGTGATTTATTAGCCAGACAAAGATCAACAAACAAGTTCTAACATCTGTTCTCACCCAAACATTCCTCAGACAACAGCAGCACTGGACCAGGGCCCAGTCTCCAGGGCTCAGAGGGCCAAGGAAATGAGACTCCAGGAGGGAAAACCACCCAGGGCCGGGGGAGCCAGCTGGGCCTTCCTAGCTCACTCGCCGGCCATCTAATTGGACTGCCAGCTGCTGGCAAGAACTGGAGACTCAAGAGGGAACCAGTGGGTATGTCACCAAGAGGAAGTGGACCTCACAGGTGTCTTTCTGGCTTCCAGTCTCCTTGGGTAATTTACCCAGATCTGCCAGGGGGGCAGGACTAGGCCAGGACCGGAAGTGGACCTCACACGTGTCTTTCTGGCCTCCAGTCCCCTTGGGGTTTACCCAGATCTGCCAGGGGGGCAGGACTAGGCCAGGACCGGAAAGTCATCAGACATCCTTTCTGAGAAAATCTCTGATGTTTTCTGTAGAAAAGAGAGTGAATCGGGTAAAGCACAGAGCACTGGGCAGGGCAATCCGGGCAGCCTGGGTTCCAGTCCTTGGCATCCGCTCTGGGCTTTATTTCCTTATCTGCACAGTGAAGGACTGACTTACTAAGGGCAAATGTGCTCATTCTCCTCCCCACACCCTCATCCATGGCAGACATCACTAATCAATCACGATGCTCTTTTCTGCTGAGTTCAGATTTGACCTTCACAGCTTTTCCAGTGCAGCACTCTAGGCAGCCATGACCAATAGATTGGAGTTGGCATGCAAGGTGACACCTCTTTGCCATCCTTGCAACAGATGACAGCGGAGGTCCTTTCCAGCTTTGATCACCTGCAGTTTGTTCCTTCCACATTGCCAACAAGGGTGCCCCCCTGTGTGTGAAGGTCCCTGGACTGACACTGCATGTTACCCTCTTCCAGCTCAAACTCACCAGCTACCGAGGTGACCCCAGGGAGGGCCAGGGCTGTCCTCGGTCCTGCAGCGCCTGTCTAGAAAGATTGTGGGGAAGGGTGTGTCCTCCGGGAGGTGCAGACTGGTGAGCCAAGGGAGGGGGCTGTCCAGCCACAGAGTTCTCAGAATGCAGCTTTGGGCCACCTGGATTCTGAGAGAGGAAGACAAACTCTGGATTACACCTTCCACCCACTGCCTTTAGACCTACCTGCAGCCTCCAAAGCCAAGACTTCTGATAACTTAGCGAGGGGTCTACAAATGTTTCCCCAATGCAGTCCGTCCCAGCCCCTGCCCTCATACTCTACTGCGGGCTCATACTCTCCTGGGGGGTTTCAGGTGTGTACAAAACAATCCCTCTGTGGTCAGGTCAGGAAGGTCTTTTCAGAAGAGAAGTATGTGCTTGTCATTGAGGGTGATTAGAAGCTGAGCTCAAAGGAAGCTACTATAGGTGGAGGACTAGTGTGTGCCAACTAGCGTGAGAGCCCTGGGTGTGTGGGAGCCCCGTGGAAAGTGCTGGGAGGATGGGCGTAGCTGTGGGAAGGCTGAGGAGGTCAGACAAACCCCCACCCCAAATACACACTTCCAAGGGCCAGGCAACTGTTTGAGAAACACAACTCGGCCTTCCTCGGGAAGGAGGAGGTCAGAAGTCACAGGGCTGGGGGTGAGGACGCCAGTTATGAAGCTCTCAGGTAAGCCCTGGTGAGGGATGACGGGTCTGGCGCTCGGCACAGGGAAACTACACAGACGGAGAGCCGGGAGGCGCTAGTGGTTGATGAGGGAGGAGATGGAGGGGGACCCCCCCCCTTAGGTTCCAGTTTGAGTCGTTGGGTGACTGAAGAGTTATGCGCGTCAGGATAGGACATACGGGAGGGGGGCATCATTTTGTGGGGAAAGGGATGGGAACAATGTTCGCAGTGCTGAGTTTGAGGGGCTCTGGGATGGGAGGGCAGTTGGGGTGGAGGCGTGGACTATGTCAGCTCAATGGAGCAACTGCGTGCCTGGGGCTTCCAGGTTCTCTTGGAAGGAGGGGGTGGTCTTGGAAGTAGGAGGGGGTGCCCTGAGGGGAGCTTAGAGATGGGGGTGTGTGTGTGACTTCAGAGGAAGGGGTCTGGTGAGTGTAACATTGGTGAGGGGGACCAGCAGGTGTGGGTCTTTCTTGCCCATCACCCCTCAAGCCTCTGACCTTCCCACTGGGGAGAAGACCCGTGTCCTCCCCAACCCCGCTTTCAGGCGCTCCGTTTCGTGGTGCTTTCCCTGGACCCCCATTTACCTGGCTCTCTGGGGCAGGCCGGGACCGGCATTTGCGGAGGGCCGGGTGCCCCCCGGCGGGCCGAGGTTGCTCCCGCCCCGAGAGAGCCTCCAGCTCGGCATAAATGTTGCTGGGGGCTTCGCCGGGGCTGCCCCGGCCCATGGCGTAGAAGGCTATGGGCTCGTCGGGCTCGTTGTAGATGGGGGGCGAGGGCTTGCGGGGCGGCGCGGGGCGGAGTCTCGGAGCGGGGCTCGCGTAGACTTCAGGGGGCAGCTGAGGCTTGGCCGGGAGGGGAGGCTTGGGCCTGGGCGGCTGAGACGGCTGGGAGAGAAGGGATGAGACCCAGGGCTTCAGGGTCAAAGCCCGCTGGACCCGGCTCGCCGCACAGCCCCGCCCCCACTTCTCAGCCCCGCCCACCCTCTCTCAGGCCCCGCCTCTTCCCCTGCGGCCCCGCCCAGGTACCTCCTTTGGCTCTGCAGCCGCTTCTTTGGGCGCTGGCGCGGGGGCCGGCCGGTGTTTGAGGACTGCACTGTACTGCGGGCTGCGGGCCTGGGGGTTACTGGCCGAGTCCGTGTCTTCAGTCCGCCAGCAAAGTCCTGCTGGCTCGGGGGTCTGCGGGGAACGAAGTGGGCACGAGGGACTGGGTGCGGGCAAGTGGGCCAAGCAGGGGAGGAGCGAGCAGGAGGGAGGCCCCGAACGTTGGGGGTGGGTGCTCCCTGGGTTAGGAACAGGAGACGGAGAGGGCCAAGAGACAGGGGTGATGGCGGGGAGAGGTAGCTCTGGGCACAGGCCCTATCTGCTATGGCATTTGATTTCATCTGGAATGCAGGGCTAGGCCAGTCTCCGTTTGTGCCTGTGGTTGTAAAAAACGCAACCGGGCTGTAGATGTCTTTAACCTAAAGAATCTCATCAGTGTGGAGTAGGATCTTTTTTGTTGTTGGCACTGACAGCTGTGTCTGATGCCTGCTGCATGTGAGTGACGGCCCCCTGCTCTGTCATGGCACATGTGGTTTCTTGTGTGTGCACCTAAGGGGGTACATTTGCCCCCTAAATCCTGAGGACCCCTTGTGCAGATAGAAGCCAAATGTAAGGACACAGTGGCAGTTTCAGGGGAGCCGCAGTTACTTCCCACAGTAGATGGGCTTTTACTTTATCTTAATGATTGTGAATTAGATGGTGTGTGTGTGTTACATTTCAGACTATCAATTCTTTGTATGACAGTTCAAATCACCCATTCTAACACATACACACACCCCACCCCGCCCCGCCCCGCCCCCCTGCCATCACAGGTACGTGTGCTTTTGGTCCTGGGTTTGTGAGTTTTGATCACACGTCCATTGCTCCCAGTAAACTGTAGTAGTTGGGCTTGAGGTCAAGTCACAGCACTGTCCGAGTGCGTCTGCAATGGACCAAGTGTGGGCCCCCCTCAGAATAATTCTTTTGTCCTGCTGTTTGGACATTTCCTTTATGACTAAAAGTTGCATCTCCACTCTGCTGCTAAAATAGCACTGTAGGGGACTTTGGGCAAGATGGTGAATTAGGCAGACACTCTTCACAGACTCTCTACTTCCAAGACATGAGAGCCTTAATGAGACAGACCCTGATGGTCATCCTAGAGCTCTGAGTTTCAAAGAAAAAGACTGCCAACCAGGAAAAGAGGCATAAAGCAACAAGAGAGAGAGAAAGAGAGAGAGAGAGAGAGAGAGAGAGAGAAGAGAACAAAGGACGAACTGTTGACTAGCCGATGTGGTACAAGCAGCATCCAATCCCATCCTGATAGTGGCCTGGCACCCCAGAGCTGTGGATGAGAAAGGTGGGAACTTCTCTTGTTCCCTACACCCTCCTGGTGACCAGAAGCATGGACAGCTCCAATCTGGCCCATTCAGTGGCCAGTGTTACCCCCTCTCCCCCCTCGCACTATTGCACAACCCCCGGCTGAAGCTGCACCTTCATGGACTGAGTAGATGGAGCAACACTTTCACAATGGGAGGGGCTTCAGACCACCGCACATGCCACGTCAGGTCCCTGGCCCACCGTGGCCAGGCAAGAACTCCTTCCATCACAACCCCGCACTCCCAAGAAGCCTGAGCCCCAGAGAATTCCTTTTGGGAACGAGCACCCTCTGAGGCAGCCTGAACTACTTCTGGATCAAGTGCCCTGCCCCAAGAACCCCATCCAAGACCTGTGCCTCACCCTCTCCCAGCCCACCCACGAGCTCTGTAGCTAACCAGTAGCTCTGGGTGCTAACCAGTACTGGGCGTTGTCTCCCCCTCCCCCCTTCTCCTTTCTTCTCTTGGTTTCTTTTTCTCTCCCTTCCTTTGTCGTTGTTGTTTTATCCTTTTCTACGCTTTCCTCTGTGTCTTCTTGCTTTGATCCCTTCCCTTGTTTCTTAGCCTTTTCTTTACTCTTCCCCCTCCTTACTTTTGCTAGATGCCCCGGTGGCTTAGTGGTTATGCACTGGGCTGTGAACCTGCAAGGTCAGTGGTTCGAAAGCCCCAGCCTCTCTGAGGGAGAAAGACTTTCTCCTCCTGTGACGAATCACAGTCTGGGAACCCACGGGGCAGCTCTACCCTGTCCTGTAGGGCCGCTGTGAGGCGGCATGGACTGGATGGCAGTGAGGGAGTTTTTACTTTTGCTTGTTGCCTTGTTTCTCCATCTTTGTTTTCACTATCCGTTTTCGTTATTAAATTCTTTTCTTTCTTTCTCTCTTTTTCCCTGTTGTTTGCCTGGTTTACTCTGCTTGCAAGGAAATAAATTATTTATGTTTTGTTTTGTTTCATTTCTTTCTTCTTGCCCCACCCAATGGGAGACAGTGCCCACAGGCCCCAGACACATCCATACTTCCTGCAGCCACACCTACTGGGTGAAGGTCATTACCCACTCTCATGCCATCTGATCATCAATAGAGAGCAAAGACACTAACCCCACCACCGGCCTTTCCATAAACAGCAAGCAGAAACAGCATCTAGTCAGGAGCGTGGTGGTACAGTGGATCGAGTGGGGCTGCTGACCACAAGGTCAGCAGTTTGAACCCACCAGCCGCTCCGAGGGAGAAAGAGGAGGCTTTCTGCGCCTGTAAAGAGTGACAGCTTTGGAAACCCACAGGGGCAGCTCTGCCCTATCCTAGAGGGTGGATATGCATTGGATTCTACTCTCTGGCAGTGAGTTTGACTTTTGGAGAGTTTGGAGAGCTATTTGGCAAGCTCCTTCCAAACACGTCAGGTCACAACACTCCTTAACTTGTAACTCTCTGTGCCATTTCATCTCATTCAGAATCCGTCTGCACAGCCCCTTCCACCACCTCTCCGATGAGCCTCCTACTTCCCCACTCTGAGTCACCCCTATGGTTTTCCTGTGACTTTGACTGCTAGTCAGACACATCCAGCATCCTCCTCTGTCGGGGTCTTTGCATTTGCTGTCCCTCTGTAGCAAAGCCCTACTCCGGGCACTGCCGGCACTCGCTGCTGGCCCTTCGCTTACTCATCACCCCGGGTGCCAGTGTGTTCATTGTTCTTCCACTAGAATGTAAGCTCTGTGCAGGCAGTTTTGTTCCCTGCTGGAAGCCCTGCTGGCACAGCGGTTAAAGTGCTCCAAAGCGACCCAGAGGTCAGCGGTTCAAAGCCACCAGCAGCTCAGAGGGAGACTCAAACCATCTGCTTCTGTGAGGATGATGGCCGGGAAGCCCGTTCGTTTCTGTGGGGCAGACTTGGTTTGTTACCATGGTCCACTGACGTTCTCCCAAGCACGGCGGGCCCCCCAGAGCCGTAGGTGACCCTCCTGAGGGAGACCCCACTTTGAATTTCCCCTCTAACCACACACAGCGCCACCTGACTCCCGTATCTTGTCTATTTTTGCCGCTGGAAAGTTAGCTTTGTGAATTTGAGACCCACTTGTCTTGTGCACTGGTCGGCGTAGGACCATAGTACGATCTCTAAGTGCCATTTTTAGGGGACCCCTCCTGTTCGTGTTCCCTGTGTGGCTGGGCTGCTGTCTCAAGAAGCCCCCACCCCCACCACTCATCTTTCTCCAAGGGCTTCCCAAGGAGAAGGCTGCGGTCAGGGAGTCGCGGCTGGGTCCTCCCCGGGCAAAGAAGCACCGGGTGCCATAGTCCCTGGGCCTAGGCCCGGTCTGGGTGGGGGAGGGCGCTGGCCCAAGCCCCTGGGGGTCTTGGGTCAGGGTTCGGGGAGGGGGGCGCAGGGTACCTGGCGAGCACAGGGTTCGGTGAGCTTTTCTCCGTAGGGGCTGAGGGGGCATGCCGTGTAGTGTCGCAGCAGGTCCTGCAGCCGCGTGTGGGCACTGTCCTCGCCCAGTACCACGTGGCGCCCGTCCGGGAGCTGCGCCAGCAAGAAGTGACGGCAGCGAGTCTGGCTCCTGGAGGGGGCATTCGGAGTCGTTCTTCCCCTGGCTCACGCTCGCTCCATCGCACCCTCTCTAGTGGGCGATGCGAAAGGCCGCCCCTCGCCCCGCCCCCACGTCCTCCAGGCTGCACCTGTAAGTCAGCACGAAGGTGATGGCGCTCTCGCTGAACCGCACCAAGAAGCATCCCTGAGGCTTGGCCTCCAGCAGTCTCTCAGCCTCCCTGTGGGCCGTGGAGAGACGAGATCGAACCCTCCCCGACTCTCCAGGCCTCTCGGACCCCCACCCCCACCCCCGCACACACTAGCTCTCTCAGGTCTCCCTGGACCCCTGAGGGACTGTCGCCTGCCTCCCGACTGTGCCTAAATGACTAGAATGGAGATGGGGGCAGAGAGGACGTGAGCGCTGAGCTTCCACCCACCCGGGGACTCGGCGTGGCCAGGGGCCAGGGGCCCACTCAGGACACGGGACGTTCTGCAGGTCTGCATCCAACCCGCTCTCTTCCTGAACAGGCAGCCTGCAAGGGCTGGGGCTGCAGCAACTTGAATGGGAATTAGGCTTCCAGGTTTCAAAAGGGACTGAGGGGCGAATCAAGGACCGAAGCAGTGAGGCTGAGAAAGAGAGGGAGAAAGAAGACTGGGGAAGAGAGAGGGGAGGCCCGGAAGGAGAGGGCGAGATGGCATGAGGAGAGGGGCGCGCCATAGTGAGGGGCTGGAGGCCTTAAAGGAGGAGGAGAGTGGAGCCTACCGGGCAATGCCAGCCACTGCGAGAGGCCTAAGTGGCCTGGGAGGCAGGAGTTGTGACCTGACTGGCGAGGACCCCAGGCCCTCTGTGACTCACCTCCGGGTGATGAAGCCGTGGAACCAGGCAGGGGCTGCCGCGTGCTGCAAGAGCCAATGGGCCTGGGTCTTTTGAAACCAAGCCCGGATCTCGGCCTGCAGGGCCAGGCCTCCTTCCCCAGGCACCTCCTCAGCCTTTGCTGCACCATCTGGACTGGAGACAGCCCCCAGGGCCTGGAGAGATGCCTCCTAGGGGGACAGCCCAAGGTGGCAGAAGCGGTCATGATTAACAGCCTTCCCCTCTCTTCCCAATCCCCAGCCCTTTCTGGGCATGGGGAAGGGAGGACGCTCCCTACCCTGGCTGGTTGCCTATTTTAGGATCTAGTGGCCAAGCAAGTCCTTCCCAAGGACTTACAGTCTGTCTTCAGCTCTAATTAGTTTGGTTTCCAGCAGGGCTTCAAACTGGTGCTTCCCAGTGCGGTCATGGCTAATGACACGAGACAGAAATAGGCCCAAATCTGTGAGATGTGGGTGCACCAGAATGATAACCAGATTGGGAAAAACTATAGGCAGACACCTTGCTGGAGATGTCCTCTCCCTCTTAGAAAACAAGGATGGGGTATGCATTGCATAGCAACTGAGTCTCGTGATCAGCATAGAAGGAAACAATAGTGTCCGGCTCAGACGGCTGCCACTTTGAATGGGCGCCACTCTCCACAGTCCTGGCAAGAAGCCAGTCTCCCCGAGACGGTGGGCTCAGAAAGAGCTCGCTCTGCCTCTTCTGTGTCTCCTGTCCCAGGCCTTCAGCCCCTCGTTTTTCCTGTCCTGCCCCGATGATGGTTCCCGTACATTCGTATTTTGAAAATCTTGAGTCTCTCCGCATCTCACCGTGTCTGCAATGAACAATCCTGAAAGAGTTGGCTCCAAGCCCTGGTTTCCAAGATACCTCCCCACTTCCCTTCGGTCACGAGGACCTTGAACAAGAGCAGCACACTGTCCGGTTGTGTGTTTGTGTGGGCAAGACAGGCAGCACTGATGGCCCTTCTCTGGGCTGGGGGATGCTGGGAGATAATGTGGCTGAGCCAGAGGTTAGGAGGAGGGAGGGCTGCCCGAGCAGGGGGAGGACGCTGAGAGGAAGGGGAGGACACAGGGGAGTCCCTGGGTGGGTCAGGCAGGCATTGAACTCTCCTGCTCATCAGGAGGTTACAAGTTCACCCCTCAGACTTCGGGGGTCCCTGTCTGCACGTTCCGGGCTGATGTAACCTTTTAGTGAACTCATGAGCTCCATGATCAAAAAAGGGTTCCAAGTTCAAGGTCAGCAGTGTGTGGGAGAGGGGCCAGCTCAGCTCCCTCTCTCCTTTCCCTCCCTTGGCGCCCCTGGCCGCATCCACAGCTACAGCTCACTCCTGTCTTGCTTCCCACTGTCTGCAAGCCTTCACCCGTGGGACGGTGAGAGCAGAGGAGGAGGCTGCACCCCCAAGTTCCTACTCACCGAAGCCTGGGTGGCCACAGCCGTGGGGCTGCCCTGGGCCTCCTCAGGTTCCAGGGCCTGGGGTCTGGGTTTCAGGGGCAGCTCGGGGCCCTGACTGCCCCCGCCAGACAGGTCTGTGGGCAGGAAGGTGCTGAAGGTTGGGCTGGGCGTTTGGCGATTCCCTGTCCATAGAAAAGGACAGCTGAGGCTTCTCAGGGAGGGGATGCCTCTCCCTCTCCCCTCCTTCCTTTCCCCTTCCCCCTGGGCCCAGAAAGCAGGAGAGATGCAGCAGGGACAGCAGGGAGGTTTCTCAGGGATGAGGAGGGAGGGAGGAGGCAAGGAGGGGCTCTGAAAGACAGCTGAGTGCCAGGAAGGAGTGCCTTGGAACTGAGCTAGCCTCCTGGTGGCCCGGAAGTCCCACCATCAAGGAGCAGGTGCCTTCTGGCCCACGAAACTCCACCTCCCACCCTGCTTCCCCTGCTGGCTCCCTCCTCTCTAAGAAGTATGGGCAGCAACCCACCCCTCAACCCACCCTCGCCACCTTTGTCCACAGTGGAGAGTGGACATAGAACCCCAGAGGGAGGGGGGACTGTGGGTGCCCCGCCAGTCAGCCTTGTCTGCTCTGGCTTGGGGTAGGGGCTCTCAGCCCTGGAGTGGGAGCTCAAGCCCAGGAGAGAGGACAGGGCTGATGAGGAGTCCTCCCACATGCTTACACTTTGCACTTACCTTGGGGACTTATCTGAGGCAACGGGACCTCCATTTGGGCAGCCCTCTGAGCCCTCCGCGCCTGGTGTGTGCCTGCGTCCTGGAAAAGTGTGCACCCAGCAGCCCTGGGCCCCGGGGGCAGGAAGTGTCGCCTCACCCACAGCCTGAGCCCCAGCAGCGCACCCACGTCATGGAAAGCGTAAGCCGTTGTCCCTCCCCCTGGAAGCCAGGCAGCTAGCTGAAGCTGGTGGTTGTAGCCAACCTTTGTGACACGCTGTGTGTTTGGGTGTTGGGAAGTCCTCGTTGCTCTCTGACCTCCATCTCTCCTTATTATTATTTTTCAGTCATTTTATTGGGGGCTCATACAACTCTTATCACAATCTATACATACATCCACTGTGTCAAGCACATTTGTACATTTGTACATTTGTTGCCCTCATCATTCTCATCGCTCCTTATTTCCTCGACTCCCTCACCCCAGTCTGGGACTTCCCTTTCTCCATTGCTCAGGTCTCCTGCGTTCTCCTGGGGAAATCCCTACTCAGTCTCATGGCCTGATCTGAGTCGTGGCGTTGGGCTATCCATTCAGAGCGATTAGCTCTGTAACCTGCCTGAGTCTCTTTACGATCCATACTTGGGATTATGCGCTGAGGGCGCATGAGGAGGAGAGAGGCAGGGTGCAAAGAGCAAGGGTGTGGGCCAGGTTTCTGGAAGGACCTTTTGGGGTCATCATAATGGCTGAGACCGGGAGTTAGGGAGATGGGAACTGACTCACGTCTTTGAGCAGATAGGTCATGGATCTGGGGCAGGGCAGAAGCAGGCAATTCTAGAGAAAAGGAAAGGGTGAGTTCCCCCAACGAAGCAGAAATGAACAATTGCCCACAAGACACTTCTGACTCACAGGGACCTCACAAGGACGGAGTAGAACTGCCGAGGCTGGGACCTCTGCAGAAGGGGGGCTGCCCCAGCTTTCTCCTGCCCAGCAGCTGGTAGGGTTGAAGCAGCAAATTTTCTGTTAGCACTGGAGTGCTTAACCGCTGCACTACCAAGGACCGCCACCACTGAAGCATGTTATTAATCTAAGACTCTTAGCAGTCATTGTTGATCACATGAACACGCACGTCTTGATGTCAAACAGTGTGCTTCCTGCCCCCTCTCACCAGAGCACCAATTGTCCTCCCGTTTGATCCTCACACACAAAGTAGGGGATAGGCATCCTTATCTTCATTTTCCAGAAGGGTAAACTGAGTCTGAGAGATGTTCAGTGTGTTGGCCATTGTCTTTCTGTCCCCCTAATGGCTCTCTGTCTTCCTCCCATCATGAAAAACAAAACAAAACCCGGTTTTATTGTCAATTGAATTTACGACGGTTTACAGAGCACATCCGTTTCCAATCCAGGATGCATACACCCTTGGCTTCATGTCCTTGACTGCAATCCTCACGCTATAACAACACTTACTCCACCTTCTCCTTGAGTTTCCTGTTTCCATGCCTCCTCCTTTTTAACCCTTCTGAACTTTGCCCTTTGACCTCAAATGGCTGGTTATTTTTCATGCGTGTGCTCCTCCTTGGTGCTGTTGTACCAACTATAGACCAGCCTATTGTTCTGATCAGGCTCTCTCCGTGTCTCCAAAGTGGGAAAACTGGGTGGCCAAGCTAAGACAGCTCCTTTAATGGCCTTCACCATGATTTAGGCCAATAGCCCATGACTCTGTGGCGAGCACTGTTCTTGGAACCCAGAGAGAAAAAGAACTTGGCCCCTGTCTGCCAGAAGTCGGGTGGAGGAGATGGCTTTGCCCGCAGATACTTACTAAAGATGGGAGTGGGTTGATCACGTGGGTGGGTGCTACAGGAGGTATAGGGTGGCAGCCGTAGGGTGGCATCTTCTCTAACTTCAGTGTAGATAAGCATTGACATCACACCAGTATCAGCATCAGCCCAAAGTTGATTCCGGCGAGGTGCAGATCAGATCTGCTGCCAGTCTTCAACTCTCTCCCCGTTTCAGACACCAGCCCCCCTCCTCAGGGCGCGCTCTACTTCTCTGCTGGGCTCAAGAGTTTGATACAACGGCCACGCAGAACTCCGAGTGCAGACTCGCCACTGCATGCTTTATTAGACGGATAACTGACCCTGAATCAGAAGCTACAGGATCAGGAAACATGTAGCCAATTCTCTGTGCTTCTGTCAGGGGTGCAAGCAAGCAGGCAGTTCTCTCTGCCACAAACACCCTCCTTGGCGGTGCAGGCCTCCCCTCCACCCCATGACAGGCCTTTGCTGGCCCCCTGCCCTGCTTGGCAAGAGTTACAGCTTTTTAAATTCCTCCAACAAAGGCCTGGAGGGACCCCACTCTGCCAATAAACCTTCACCCAGAGGCTCTATTGCTCTACGGGCCGTGCCACCCGCCATGTTATCTTATACTGGTCTCCTGGCTCTGGTGCCACCACTGGACTACTGCAACCACCTGGTCCCCTAGGTCTGGGAGGTTCTCAGTGTAGGCACTTTGGGTCCAAGGACGAACTCCCTCCTGGCTCTTCTCGATGATAGGGAGGTTCCCTTCATCTCCAGGGAATGATTACTTATCTAAGCAAATGGCCCAGTGCTCTGGGGTGGGTTTTATGGATCCTATTTGCATAACAACGGACCAATCCTCTGACAAGTGACTCCATCTATTTGCCCAATAGCTGATATTTCCTTCCAGCAGTGGGCAAAAATAACCAGGGTCTCCAAAGGACTGGAGCAACTCTAACAACTCCTCATGGCCCGGGGGTGGGGGTGGGGGGAGT
>NW_022111325.1:3453227-3455907 GCF_000313985.2 Echinops telfairi
CCCTGGGGGGGGCTGGGGGTGGGGGGAATCTCCAGAGCTGGTTCCTCTGTTTTGTTTCTTTCATAGAACCATGGCCAAAAGCCACATAGAGAAACCAATTTCACTGTAGAAGCCAGCCTTTGTGACTGGACGCAGCTCGGCGTATGCGTGTGTGCTCATGTGGAGGGGCCGGGATGTCTGAAGGGAAGATGGAGCTCAGCGGTAGAGGATGAGGAGAGCCGAAGAAGGAGTTGGTCCTAGAGAAGGAACAGCACGTGCAAATGCACAGGAATGTGGGGGGAAGAACAAGAAGACGGTGTTGGGCGACCAGCAGCCACGTGTGTGCAGCTGGTTGGGTCAGGGGCAGCCACGTGTTCCCAGGAAGGAGATTATACTCTGGACTTACTTTCTGGGCCCTGCCTATCACTTTAGGGGCACTTGCCCCCTACTTGGTGTGTGGCTTTTCCCAGGGGTCACTGCTGTTCCTGTCATGCCCACATCCTAACATCTTTCTGCCCTCTCTTCCCTTCCTTAAAAATGCTCATTCAAAACAAACTTCCTGTAAAGACGGAGACATAGACAGACATACTACACAACCCCTCTTCAGCAAAGATGGGGCCAAACAGATGTGGAGGGAAAACCTGGTGCTCTGATTCTCTGAAGCAAAAAAAGATCACAACAAGAGAGGCTGTTGTAGTGGGGAGGCGGGTGGGCTGAATCATTCCCAGTTCCCCAGGACTCCCTGGTGTAGGGAGGGGTTGTGGGTCCACATCACATGCTTGGCAGTGGCTGTAAAGCCACTCAGTGCTTGTGGGGCTGGAGGAGGGACCAGTGCCCTCCCTGGGCCTGGCTGAACTGGATTTGGAATACTGTTAAACTGGCAGAGCAGCAGGGCACAGGGTCCATGGTCCTGGGTCTGACCATGCCGGCAAAACAGTGGGGAGTGGACATTCATGGTCTGTGCTCCTGTGGGGCACACAGAGTGGGTCTCGATAAGCAAGTACTGGTGATGGGAAAAGAAGACAACTGCTGGCTCTGGCCTAGGCCTTCTTTCCCATTTTAATGTGCTTTATTTCTTTTATCATTACTTCTTCATTTCCTGGCTTTTTGTTCATTTGTTGAGTAGTCTTTTTGCTTGTTTATGTTTATTACAGTTTTATATATGTCTTTTAAAAAATCATTCCTTTATCACTCAACTCAATGGAGAAAATTGTCCCTATGTGTCCCAGCCACCCTTGTACCAACAACAGCTACATCTAGTAGACAGGACCCCCACCCACTCTAAGACCACCCGATTGTGTTAGTCTGGGTACTTTAGAGAAACAAATTCACAGAAACTCATGTATAAGAGAGAGTTTTATATAATGGTTAAGTGTACATCAAGAAAACATCCCAACCCAGTGTTGCCCAATCCCACAGTCCAACATTAGCCCATATGTCCAACACCAATCCACAAAGTCTTCCTCCATCTCACAAAACACACACAATGACGCCGACTGCAGGAGGAAAGCCGAATCAGTGAGCGTGTAAGCATCTCAGCTCTGGCAGGGGTCTCCACACATCTGCTCCAGCACCCAGGGCTGCATCGGGGTAGGTCCATGTGGCTTCTCCTTGGGGATGTCTTTCAGGAAGTGAGCCTTGCCAGCTGAAGCAGGGAACTGGCTAAGGCAGCTGCACCCTGGTCCGACCATCACAAAGCAAGAGACCTGAGAACTAGAAAGGCGAGGCTCACCGAGCCATTTATCCCTCCGCCCTTCAATTAACTCCACATATCTTTATCGGCCAGGTTGGCACAATAAACTACCTACCTCACTGATCAACAAACACACGAACACAGAAACACACACACAGGAAGTGAAAAACAAAACAGAATGCCATGTTGTGACGTCTCGGAGAAGCCAGACAACTACAGCTCACATGAAGAAACAAGACAGCCTGGCACAAGTGAGTGGCCAAAACGTGGAACCACGAGACCGTCCTGGGGCACCGGGCACTACAGGCCAGAGCGGAAGAATTCAGAAGACGGCTTCCCAGGTGTTTTCAGCACATGCAGAAGAAGACGGAGGGAGCTATGGGAAAACTAACCAGAAAAAACTACAGAATATTCCAGGAAACCACTGCAAGAGCAATCTGGGGTTGGGGGTTAGGGTGGGGAATGAGAATTAAAAGTTAGAAACGATACAAAGAAAACCTAAGAATCATTTGTGACACTATCAAATAGAACAACATACGTGTGATAAGAATCCCAGAGCAGAGAGGAGCAAAAAAGAAAGCATGGAAAAATTGTCCCTGAGTGACTGGAAGAAAACGCTCCGACCACATGAAAGAAGAGAAAACAGCCAGACGAGAATCGGCAAGAGCCTCAAAAGCAAATCGCCGTGACACATCACAATCAACATTCCAAAAGTAACGACGAAGAAAGAATCCCGAGACTACCTCACTAAAAAACAAAATAAAAGTTTTCGTTTTTATAGGGTGAGTTAGTTAATTGTGCCAGCCTGGCCGATAATCACATGTGGTGCTGGTTGTAAGGCGGAGGGATAAATGGGTGGTGAAGCCTCGCCTTTCTAGTTCTCGGGTCTCTTGCTTTGTGATGGTCACACCAGGATGCCGCTGCCTTAGCAGCTCCCTACTTCAGTTTGCAAGATTGACGTCCTACAAGACATCCTATTAGAATTTCGGTTCATAAATGCACAAATTT
>NW_022111325.1:3456100-3459689 GCF_000313985.2 Echinops telfairi
TGTTGGACTTGTGGGCTTGGGCAGCATTGGGTTGGGATGTTTTCGTGATGCACATTTTCTTTGCATAAACCTCTCTCTTATACGTGAGTTGCTGTGGATTTGTTTCTCCAAAGTACCTAGACTAATACATAGGGGAACCAATAATGCTAAGTTCTGATTTTCCATCAGAAGCTATGCAGGAGAAAAGACAAGGGGCAACATATATAAAACTGAAAGGAAAAAAAAATCCAACCCCAAATCTCAAAATCTTATAATCAAGAAAAGCAACAAAATTGTCCCTCAAAGCTGAGAGAGAAAGAGGGGCATTTCCAGATAAGACGAATTTAAAAGAATTTGTAAAAACAAGATCAACCTTACAAAAAAGTCTTAAGGGGAGTTCCTTGGCCGGAGAATCAAGAACAGCAGCCCTCAGTCACCCAGAAGCACCCAGAAGTCAGCCAATTACCGTGGTAATCAAAGGGAAGCAAATTTACCAGGCTGAAAACAGGGACCCAAAGATGTCAATCCGCAATGAAGGTGATTAAAAAGTAAGTGGAGGGGATAATACAGATACAAAACATCTGAACAGATAGGAAGTCAAGTAGATTTCATGAGACTTTTAAACTTGGGAAGACATTAGTAAATAACAAGGTAACCTCAAAGAAAGTGGGTAAGCCTTTTTTTCCCTATAAATCTTAACAAAATAAAAAAGAGGAAAACCATGAGACCCTAGTAAAACAACAGGTAAGGAAATCCACAAACAGAATTAACTTAGCACAGAAAAAGGATGAAGAACAAAGAAACCAGCACCACACCCACATACATCACAGCAAAATGAAAGCAATAAATCCACACCTATCAGTAACAACACCGAATAAATGGGTGGAATGCACTAGTCAAGAGACAGAGTAGCAGAACCCAGGACACATCTGTATGCTGTTTAGAGGGAATACACTGCAGACACAGGACTAAAGTAGACTGAAAATAAAAGGATGAAAAAAATATGCCAAGCTGGTGACAATTAAAAATAAAAATCAGGTGAAACAAAAATATCAAGTGTGATAATGTTAATCTCTGATAAAAGGCAAAATTCACCAAGCGAGACAAAGGATTCTACATCACAATCAAAGGAACAATTGAACAAAAAGATGTAACAATAAGAAATATTGTAACTATAAGAAATTGATGTGTGTATGGATTGGGATAACAGTTGTATGAGCCCCTAATAAAATGTTAAAAAAGAAAAAAGAAAAAAAAAAAGAAATATGATACTGTTCGTATCCCACTTCTGACACACACACACACACACACAAAAGAAGAAATATGATATGGGCCGGTCCCAATCCCAACTATGTGAACAGCCGCCCCTCCCCACAGAAGAATTTACTTCAGAGGACAACACTGAAGCTGCAGCTCAGGGAGAGGGACATGTCTGATCAGAGCACACAGGAGCAAATGAAGGGAGAGGAAGAGAGTGGATCACATCCTGGAAGGAGACATGACATTCCTTACTGACCCATAGCCCTACAAGGGACAACACAGGAGACACAGTGTGGGAATTGCACCCGATTTGACCCCACCACACCGAGGCAAAACACTAAGGGTGTGCAACAGAACAGCAAGGGGAGCAGAGCAAGGAAGTCCCAAAGGAATACCAAAAATAGGCTTTGGGGCCAGGGTGTGGCACCCATCAGACTCAACCAGAAAACACTTCTAAAGGTCAACAAACAGACCTTGAACTATTTACAGGCATTTCTCTTTTTTTGGTCATTGTTTTGTTGTTGTTGTTACTGTTTTGTTTTCTTTTGTTGCTTTGTTTTGCTCTGTCTTGTTCTTGTGCATATTATTATCTCCACAGGTCTATCTAGATAAGATAGGCTGCATAAACAATCTGGAAGAGAAAACAATGGGAACAACAGTTCTGCGGGGAGCATAGGAGAGGAGGAGGTAAGGGAAATGAAGTGGTGTTAACAAGCCCAGGGAAGAGGGAACAACAAGTGATCTAAAATCGGTGGCCAGGAGAGTGTAAGAGGCCTGGTAAGGCTTGATCAAGGGCAATTTAACTGAGAGGAATTACTGAAATTCAAATTAAGGCTGAGCATGATAGTGGGGCAGGAGGAAAGTAAAAGGAAATAGAGGAAAGAACTAGGAGGCATAGGACAGACAACCGAAAAGTGGGTGAAGGGAGACGTCGGACAGGGCAAGATATGACAAAATACCCATTTATAAACTATCAAGGGCTCATGAGGGAGGGGGGAGCGGGGAGGGAGGGGAAAAATGAGGACCTAATGTCGGGGGTTTAAATGGAGAGAAAATGTTTTGAGAAACGATGTACAAATGCGCTTTACACAATTGATGTGTGTATGGATTGGGATAACAGTTGTATGAGCCCCTAATAAAATGTTAAAAAAATAAAAATTAAAAAAAAATAAAACATGAAAAAAAAAAAAAAGAACTAGGAGGCATAGAGCATTTATAGAGGTCTAAATACAGGCATGTACATATGTAAATATATTTATATATGATGATGAGGAAATAGATTTATGTGCATATATTTATAGGTTTAGTATTAAGATAGCAGATGCACATTGGGCCTCCACTCAAGTATTACCTCAACGCAATAACTTTGCTCTATTAAACTGGCATTCGTTGATGCTCACCTTCCCGACATGATTGCTGAAGACAAAGCAGGTGTATAAGCAAATGTGGTGAAGAAAGCTGATGATGCCTTGCTATGAAAGGATATAGCATCTGTGGTCTTAAAGGCTTGTAGTTAAGCAAGTAGCCATCTAGCAGGGAAGCCAAAGGGGGAAAAAAAAACCCACATGGAAGGAGCACACCAGCCTATGTGATAATGAGGTGTGATGGGAATAGATATCAGAAGTTCAAAAATAAGTAATCAAATTGACATGATGGAGCATAGACAAAGTGGAGACCCCAAACGCACCTGCAAGATAATTGGACAGTCCCTCACAAAAGGGTCACATGGAAGGGATGATATATCCAGGGTGAAGTATAGCATTGATGAAACACATTACTATATAAAAAAAGATAATAATAATAAATGAATAATAAACACATAACTATCTCTAGTTCTTTAAGATTTTCTTCCCTCACTATTATGGCTGTAGATTTACCTCACTAGTCTTGTTAGACCTGCGTATGTTCATTTTTACAATTAAGAGGCATGAAATCTTGTCAGAGTAAATGAGTCCCTGATAATATCACTGGTCTGTAGGCACAAGTGTACGGCGATAATATATAAAGATCATAATAAAGACATAGAAGACAGGAGAGAGAGTGAAATAAAGGAGTCAGACACAGTTTATGGTAGCACGCTCACCTCCCAGACGGCCATGATCTCAGCAGCCTGGTCCACACAGAGAGCAGAGGAGTAGCGAGAGGGAGTGAGAGATGGAGGGAGGGGTTTATTTCTAACTGAGGCTTATATATACTTGGGGGGCATGCAAAACCCCAGATTACAGGTAATCCTATATGTCACAGGAGGGGGTCGTATCACAGGCAATACAGCAATGGGAGGGGGACTATCTAGGGGTGTACACGCAATAGGAAGAGGAGGGATTAGGGGTACACATGTGACAAGATGGGC
>NW_022111325.1:3460189-3466761 GCF_000313985.2 Echinops telfairi
ATGAGGGCAACAAATGTATAGATGTGCTTTACACAATTGATCGATGTATTGTGATGAATTGTATGAGCCCCAATAAATTGATTAAAAACAAAACAAAACAGTAGGGTGTGAGCCCCACCTGTGGTGGAACAGACAAGTTTGATTGCTCTTGATGGCTGATGCCTTCAGGGAGAAAACTTCTAAGCACTGAACTCACAGTGTGCTGGCAAACAGTGTGACAACCCAGGGAGAAATCTTTCTGTTTCCCACAAAAATCCAAGGTAGTAAAACCCCTCAGAAACAGTAATGGGAAGAGATGTTGGGGAAGGGAGAAAGGGGCATGATAGCAATGAGGACCGTATGACTCTTCTCGTGGGGAACTACTTGTAGGTGAATGGATACATTGGATGGTGCAAGATAGCGCAAAACTAATAATAATATATAGTATGTTAAGGGTTCATGGGGGTGGTAGGGGATAAAGGGGAGCTGATATCAAAGAGTTCAACCAGAAAGAAAATGTTTTTTAAAAGATGGTGGCAGTAGTTGTACAACTATGCTGGATCTAATTGAATTATGGGTTGTTATAATATTTGTAAGAGTTCCCAATAAAATAAAAAAAGAAATCTTTATTCATCCAATGAAAGACCTTCAAACTACATTAATTAAACTCATAGATTTGAAGAGAGAAATAGACACCAGTTTCTTTTTTTTTTTTTTTTACATAAATTAACCCATTTATTACAGGCCAGAGAGGTTTCAGATGGTGGAGCTTCTCCTGGTCTTTCAATTCCTTCAGTCTTCTGACGGCAGACTTGACTGTGACGGCAGAGGTGGTGTTGTAGGTCCAGGCTCCACCAGCTACCGTCTTCACGCAGGAACCGCAGCGCAGATGCCCACAGCGCATCTCCTCATATTGGTTTTGCCGCAGAAGGAGCAAGTGTGCTTGGCATGTTGGCTGATTTCAATTTTCTTCACCATGTTCCTGAGGGAGGCACCGTAACGGGTCCCGTATTTGCCCACGATCCCGAACTTCTTGGTGCGTTTGGCCATCTTGCCGCAAACTAGTCCCAGGCTAGAGAGCACCAGTTTCTATTATAGGAGACTTCGATACACCACTCTTGAGAAAGAACAGAAGAACTAGAAAGAAATTCAATAAAGACAAGGACTAAACAATACAGTGAATCAACTTGATCTCTTAGACATATACAGCACAATCCACCAGGCAACACAATATACATTCTTTCCTTGCACACATGGAACACTCTCCAAAATAGACCATTTGTTAAGATACAAAGCAAGCTCAATACATTTTAAAACATCAAGATACTACAAACCACCTTCTCAGATCACAGCGCTATAAAATTGGAACCAACAACAGAAAGATCGGTGGGAAAGAACAAATACATACAAATTGAGCAGCACCCATTGAGAACTATTGGGTACTTGAAGAAATGAGGAATGGTGCTACTGTCCAGCAGTGTGGACCTGCAGTGATTGGCCACCTGAAGGAAGAGTGGCCAGTGGACTGATGACCCAAAGGCAATTTTATTTCCAAAGTAGAGCTTTATATATTAATGAGGCAAGGGTACATAGCTTGCATAGTGTAACGATAACATCATGGCAAGATTGCTGTAAGCACAAACAATTCCTTGGGACTAATCTTAACAAATGCAGCTGTGTTCTCGGTGTCCAGAGGGCATCTCAGAGTGTGGGAAAACATATGGCCATCGTCCCAGTGTTCCGGGTTACACAGCGTCCCCAAGCACCCCAGAGAGTCACTAGGACTAGAGCTCCTTGACTCTCGATAATTTCACCTTTTTAATTTCATAGCTAACGACGAAGAGCTAGAGAAGGCTTCTATTTGCCGGAACTATCCTTTTTATAAAAAGCTGCAGGGTACAGAAGCAGAATATTTTTGCATAGAAGTTGACCTGTACACAAGCTTGGGACCATCCTGTTCTCTCCTTATTGCAAACCGAGAACACTTTCAACTTCCTATCACACTCCTCATCACAGTTCTTATCACATTCCGTATCTTTCTTTACTGGTTTTGGGGAGCATATGAGTTTTCTGACTCAGTTTGACTCGCTCCTGCACAAACTAATCCCTTCCTTATTTCTGCTTGGGTCTGCCTAACAATTCCAGTTTTGTTTGCATAAAAGCAACAGTCATCTCTTAGGGCCGTGCATAAGCTACCTTGTTGGCCTGTAACAAGAGTGGAGGCACCTAGGGCTGAAGATCCCATCACTCCTAGACCTACTAGAAGGGGCACTAATATAGGAGTGGCTCTGTGAGATCGGGTTCTTCCAGCGATTATGCCTAGGTGTTCTCTTCCTTCTGTCCCACTAAATAGGTACACCTGGGGGATGACATGAACTTACATGCACAGCTCAGAGTACTTGTTTTGGTTGAACATAGGGGCATATATATAAGGAGTGAGTCCAGAGGTACAAGCAAACCAGGTGGTAGCGGGGCTTTAAATGGGTACAATGGACACGTAACAATGTTAAAGGCAGGACGGCCACTCACCCAGTGTCAGTCTCTAGAGTTAATTTAGCCAGAGTCTCTTTTAGGGTCTGATTCATCCTTTCAACTTGCCCTGAATTCTGAGGGTGATAGGCACTGCCTAATATCCAATCGGTGCCTAAAATTTTCTTTAATGTTTGTATAGTTTAAACAATAAATCTGGGTCCATTCTCTGACCCAGTGGTGTCAGGCACCCTCTGTGGGATACAATAGGGTTTTCCCCCAGGTTGTCTCCCCGAAATATATACTAAACCTAAGATGCTGCTTGCTAGCACATAGCGGGAGATCAGCTGCTTAGAGGTATTCTCCCTGAGGGAAATCAGCCATCCAGAGCAATCAGACTACTGTCTGTCCCAGCCTAGGTGAGGCTCACACCCTACTGATAAAGATAGTGAGTGTTTCCCTGGAGAGCCCGGAGAATAAGTCTAGCCAGCTCAAGGATGACCAAGGTTAGGTTGCCATCTTGAATCTAGGATCCGCTTACCTTGTCACATGTGTACCCCTAATCCCTCCTCTTCCTATTGTGTGTACACATCTAGATCGTCCCCCTCCCATTACTGTATTGCCTATTGTACAGCCTTTTCCTGTGACATATGTGGTTACCTGTAATCAGGGGTGTTTGCATGCCCCTAAGTCTATATAGGCCTTGGTCAGAAAGAAAGAGGGTCTCTCCTCCTCCCTCTCTCTGAGCAGACCTGGCTGCTGAGATCATGGTCATCCAAGAGGTGAGCATGCTACCAAGACATGTGTCTGACTCTTTTGTTTCAGTGTCTCTATGACTTTACTATGATCTTTATATATTATAACCATACAATTGAGCCTACGGACCCCACCCCATAGTTGTTAGCAGTGGTTTAACATATGGCAACCAACGTGGGGCAGTAGGAAAATAACTCTTTTGAGCTATATCCTGTGTAACAATTGTACAGTCTCATTGGGCAGAGAGGATGAATCGGGAAAACTTTGAGTGTTTTTTAGTCTGAGTGAGATATGGGTCAGGCGAAGAGCAAGAATACAGAGTATGGTATCACTCTTAGCCACCTCTTGAAGAAATAAAATGTAGTGGTAATGAATAAAAAGTGAAAGAGTTTCTTCAAGTGGTAAGGAAATTTAATCCTTTTCGGGAGTCAGGAACATTTGATATGGAGATCTGGGACATGATAGCTATTAACCTAAGAAAGGCTCACAGGGAAGGATAGAGCATATTCATGGAAACTTGGTCTCTGTGGGCTCGTTAAGATGGTTTTAGAACCTTTTCAGGAGGAAGAGAAAGAGGATTATCAGTCTAGTGAGAGGTCTTGTGTAAGATATCCAAATCTAGAAAAGCAAGCTAAATTCTCTTTGAATGACTATTAATTAAGTGATGAAACTTTAGAAAAAAACTGAAGAAGCAGGGACTGATTTGTTATCTAAAGTCTGATTCTAAGCAAAACTACATGGCCAAAGCCTCTATGCCCTTGGGGTACTGAAGACTCTGAAGGTCCAAAGGTGATAAAACACTAAAGGAACCGAATTCTAAGACCAAAAGTGAGGCTACTAAACATTGCCACAAAGCCTCCTTGCTTTCAAAGGTAGGGAAATCAGCAAAGAAGCAAAACCAGCAAAGTACTGGGAACCTTCTGAGCTACCCAAATAACTCTGGTGAAAGGCAGGAAGAATGGGTATCAGACAGATGTCAAGATTTTAGACAGAGCTGAGAAAACTAAGCCTGAATCAGAAGAGGACATCATAGTTAAAATATCTGCTCCCCTGCTGAATTTAGTGTAGAAACGCCTAGGAATCGTAAAACAATAAAGCAAGCCAGTGCAGGAGGTAAAGATGAGGGGATTAGCTCTAAGGAAATGCAAACTAACAGAGCCAACACAGAAGATGAGGTTCAGGAAGTGAAATTTAGAGATAAACCAATTGAGAAAATGAGCGCATAAAATAAAGGCAAGGAGACAAAGTGTAGGAAGACTCTTTCACTTTCAAAGGTAGAAAGAGGGATTGCAGAAGAAGGAGATTTAGAAATTAGGATGTCTTTTCCTGTTCGAGTTATTAACACACAGCCTGATGGGCAACCCCCAGAAGAAGTTCACAGCACCTTCCCCTTTGAGTTGCTAAAGGATCTCAAGCAGGTGGTCACTGACTATGGCCCAGACCCTCCTTTTGTAATTAGCATGATAAAGTCGCTTGCTGGATCTGAACGCTGGATCCCTGCTGACTGGAGGTCTTTGACAAAAAGCATGTCTTTCTCCTTCAGAATTCTTACAATATCAGATATGGTGGAATGAAACAGCGCATGGACAAGCTCATAAAAATACTGAGATATAAAGGGGGATAGATATAGGAATTCATTAGTTGTTGGGGGAGGAGCATTATATCACAGTTGAATCACAACTACAGTTTATTGAACATGCATTCTCACAGGTATGTGAGGTTGCCTAAAGGCCTGGTTGGGTGTGGGGGTGGATAATACTATCAAGAGAGAAAAGGCTGAGTTACACTGATATAAGGCAGCAGAATGTGAGTCCTATGTAGACTTTGTGTCCTGATTAGAGGATGCTGTGTTAAAAAGTGTCAGAAATGCACAGAGTGTGGAAGATTTAGTTCACAAACTATCTTATGATTATTCTAATGAGGACCGTAAAAATGCCTTACGTCCCTACAGGGAACAGGGCACACTTTTAGATTATCTTAGAATGTGCAGGACTGTAGGTACAGATGAATACAGGGGAAACTTAATGGGCACCACTTTAGTAAATTACACCAGGCATATAAGGTTCAGTTGTGGAAAGATAGATCATTTTCAGAGTGCAGGCAGCACAGTCCAATCAGCCTGGCCATGAAAAGGGAGCTGTGGTCTGTGCCAGAGTATGGGCCAGGCCCACCAAGGTTGGGTTTAAAGAACCTAGACATTGCCCCCCGCTGTAGGAAGGGAACTCATTGCCCAAGTCAATGTTGCTCAAGCTTCAGCAAGAAGGGTTTTTCATTAGCAAATGCTTCCTGGCAACGAAATAGAGAACTCAGCTTGATCCAGGGCCTGCCCAGCAGAGCACAGGAGGCAAGGGTCCTGCCTGGCCCAGCAAAAGAATCTTCAAACAGCAGTCACAGGTACCACTAAACCTCACAGCAGGAGACCAGACTTAACCAAACTTGCAAAAGCCCAGCCTCTGTTCCTGCTGCAGTAAGTTTGACTAACCAATAAAAGGCCCAGAAGCCCTCACAGCTGTCTGTTGATACAAAAAAGCAGGAGCCTCTGCTTGAAAGAGTAATACAAAAAAAAAAAAAAAAGAAAGAGTAATACAGCTCTTTTCAGGGAAATTTAATCTAAGTACTCAAGGAATTCAATTTGATACTGGAGGTATTCAGAGGTGTGAGAAAAAGCTAAAAGCTGTAATTAAACCAGAAATTATTAAGAGAGGTACTTGGGGTCCACTACCTAAAATAACTATATTTATTAGGAAAGTTTAACCTAAATTCTCAAAGAGTTCAGATTGTTGCTGGAGTTACTTATCAGGATTATGAAGGAGAACTTAGAACACTGATAAAATCTGATATACCTTGGTTTATGAAGGAAGATCACTTAAGCCAATTTTTGCTTCCTTGCATTTCTAGAGTTAAAGTTTATGCCTATGAGGAAAGAGTACTTGAGAAGTCTGACCATCCTATAAATCTAGGGGTCTTTTGGAATGCTGTTGTGGGGAAACAACAGCACCCCCACATGGAATTAGAAATTGAAGGGCAAAGGTTTTTTAAACTCTGGATATGGGGTCACTTCCATAGGGCATTCAGGAGGGCCTATGACCCGCCCACTAACTTTCCCTAAGTCCAGCATGGAGAGGATGAAAGATGTTAACCAAGAAAGAATATTGCAGGATTGTAAAATCCTACAGTGTAAAATACATGAAGGGCAATATGGCTTAATTGAGTCTGTAGCCTTACTGGTAAACTTGGAGAAAAAAAATTCTGTTTGGTAAGTTAGTTCAAAAACAGCTGGCAAAAAATTTTTTTAATCATTTTAGTAGGGGCTCATACAACTCTTATCACAATCCATACATACATCAATTGTGTAAAGCGCATTTGTA
>NW_022111325.1:3467399-3482659 GCF_000313985.2 Echinops telfairi
TTGCATAGGCTGGTGTGCTTCTTCCATGTGGGCTTTGTTGCTTCTGAGCTTGATGGCCGCTTGATTACCTTCACAGCTGGAAAATTTTAATAAGATTTTTTTCAGTCTGTCAAATTATCCTGAGTGTGTTAAGAATCTCCCTGTACAACTAACAAGCTCTCTTGATTCTCTGAGTTTACATAACAATGAAGTCTATCTAACTAGTTTCACTGGTTTGGAACCAAGCAAGTTCCCTGAGACTGATTTTAAGGTTTTGAAATCTCCATTATTAAAACAAAAGAGGGAGGGAGAAGAAAATAAATGCTATGTTGACAAACTTCATTTAGTCATTTTAACTAAACTTTTTTCTCCTTATTAAAAGCTTGTGACAAAATTAGGGCAGATAAACACATTTTCACTTCTTTTTTTTTTTTTTTTTTTTTTTCACATTTTCACTTCTATAGAAAAAGCTGATCCTGAGAAGTCCCGGGCAGACAGAAATCATGTTTGGGATCCTGGCCCGTTAATCACCTGCAGGAAAGGCTATATGTGTGTGTTTTTGCAGAATAAAGCTGATGGGCTCTCCTTAGAAGGACTCAACCATGCTTGGAGAAACATGAAGGACAAAGAGAATACGAAGAAACCAGCCAATCTTAACCACGATTCTGTTTCCAGGTTGCTGACACTCCCAAGTGAGGGGCTATTTGTTTATGTTTTCACAGGCAAAAGAGATAGGTGGATTTCTCTTCAGCCAGCAAGGCCCATGTTTGGGCCGGGTCTGGACCATGCAGCCGCTTCCCCCAACTCTGCCGAAAAATAGCCTGTTGGAATGTGTGATCCCTCTTCCCACCTCTCAAGCCCAGAGCTGGACTGTGCTGTCCCTGCCTTCAGCATTCCAAGGAGCTCATCTCTCTAGGCCGGGTCTATACAGCCCCTTACCTCAGCATTCTGGCATGATTGATTCACAGAGCACATCCTCACTGAGACCCTGCAACTGTAGCACCAGAAGGCCTTCCTTCCCCTTATCAGTACATACGTCCTTGGCTCAAGCCCTACATGTGTCCCACTGCCTCACTGCCAGGCGTGATTTCCCTGACCTAACTCGTTGAGTCTCAGAACCTGCCCGGGGGCTCAAGATACCCCTGTCCCTTTCTCTGCTCTCCCTTCCCTCCCGGGAGTTCTTTCCCTGCCTCAATAAAATCTTTCTCAACTTCACATTCCTGGCTAAATTCTATCTCTGTTCCGCATCTCCATCTCCAACCTCTCAGCCCAGAAGAAAGGCAGCTGACGCTGAGACCCGAGAGTTGAGAGAACAGCCAGAGACTCTGTCCTGTTGTTGAAGTCATCCAAAACACAAAGAAGACCTCGCAGACTCCTGGGAATGGCAATTGTGGCCTGCTGAGACATTTCTAACATTGCTGTGGCTGTCTAAGGGACCCCAGGGACTCTATCATAACTGATACAATAGTGACCGGACTATTACAACAGACTGTTCATTTGCTAAAAGATCAAGATTTTGGACTTATCGATTAATGCTAAAATGTGATTGGAATGTAACTGCTTTCTGTGTAACCCCTTACCTATATAATGTAACCTTACTTAATTGGGATTTGATTAGAAAACCTTTGCAAGGGTTTTAGGGAAACATTTCACTAGATGTGCTTCAGCTAAAAGGATATTTTCTATATATTCAAGGATGGACTTAAGGAATCTCCTAACACTGAGGTGATTAAACAATTGGTGGCTGGCATAGAGAGAGGTGGATCCCACGTGCTTGGGTTCAAAGTATTTCACATAGTTTAAGTTCCAGTCTGACTGCTGTTCATCGTAGTTTTGATGCTTGCAGCCTTGTGCTGCTTCTACAGAAAGCTAAGGCCTGTGAAAGAAAATCCTGTGGTCTCAATAGCTCCTTTGAATTTTATACATAAAACAAATGTTATGGGGAGCAGAGAACGGGAAGAGAGTGTATACAGATGGATCCGTTACCCTCACGCTAAGAAGCCTGGCAGGTTGGGTTTCTGGGGTGGAGAGAAGTCTTCACTCTTGTGAGTTGGCGGTAAGTCCCAAGCACATTCTCATAATATTGTTCCCCACTAGACCCTCCTATAGAGTGCTACCCTAGAGCTACTTCTGATTGACTGATTGCTATGTAGCCGGCTGCCTAGACTATAGAAGCAGACATTCCTACTTGTTCTATCTCTTCCCGCCTCGGCATCCATCCCCTCTCATACTTTGCCCCAATAGTAGATGGCCTGGGGGTGGCTTTACCCTCCCCCCCAGCCTGAATTCAAAATATTTGCCATAAGCTTGAATTTTTGGCTTGGCTACATTAATGTTGTCATTAATTTTATCTTGACAGCTTTCATTGTGTAGAAAATAACCAATTTTCCCCTGTAACTTTTTTGAATTTAACACATAAAACAAAAATGGGAATTGTGGGGTGCAATAGGGTTTTCCCCCTCGTTGTCTCCCCCAAATATATGCCAAACCTAAGACACTGTTTGCTAGCACCTGGTGGGAGGTCAGCTGCTTAGAGGTATTTTCTCAGAGGGCAATTAGCCGTCCAGAGCAATCAGACTATTGTCTGTCCCACCCGAGCTGGGGCTCACTCCCTGCTGATAAGGACAGTGATTGTTTCCCTGGAGAGCCCAGAGAGAAGGTCTAGCCCACTCAAGGCTAGGCTGCTGTCCTGAATCTAGGATCTACCCATCTTGTCACATGTGTACCCCTAATCCCTCCCCTTCCTATTGCATGTACCTCCCTAAATCATCCCCCACCCCCACCCCCATTGCTTGTATTGCCTCTGGTACAACACCTTCCTGTGACTTATGTGGTTACCTGTAACCAAGGGGGCTTGCGTGCCCCTTAGTATATATAGGCTTTGGTCAGAAATAAATAGGGTCTCTCTAGGCTGGCCTGGCTGCTGAGATAATGGCTGCCCCAGAGGTGAGCATGCTACCATGAAATGTGTCTGACTCCTTTTTTTCACTCTCTCTCCTATCTCTATGACTTTACTATAATCTTTATATATGATTGCCGTATAATTGCGCCTCTGGATCCCGATATTGTTAGAGGCTGGTTACTCTAACAACCCTCCACCTAGGGACTATCTCATCTAATAACTTTTTACCTAATATCTGAACAGTTTCTTTCTTGGTGGGGAATGCTTCTACTTAACCTGAAAAGGTGTCTACAAAAGCTAACAAATACCTATAATTCCATTGTCCTGGCTGTAATCTCTGTAAAATCTATTTTGTAGTTTTTCCTACCTTGCATCCTCTTTCTCTGGTCCTGACAGGGTGTGGTGCGTGGGCAGGTTGAGTGTTTATTTGCAGGCAGTCGCCACTTCTTCCGCTGTCATGGTGAGTTGGGGGCCCAAGAATCTCATTGGACTAGTCCTGCCAGTGTGCTAGAGCCCAGAGGAGTACAGGTGTGCAGCTGCTTCAGCAAGCCTTTTACTTTCACTGTCTGGTAAGCTGTGTTGGCAGTCAGGCAGCCAGTACCAGAGCCATGCTTAAAGCTTGGGCTCAAGCTGCTTCATCTCCCTTTTGGTTGCCTAGGGCAACTGGGTCTGTTCCTTTGTGATGGCCAAGGCAATGCAGAACAGACACTACTGGGCATCCAGACGACTTCTAACAGCTGCAAAATTTCTTCTTTATTTTAAATGTAAGCCCCTTCTGAGGCCAGCAAGCTCCCTTCTTTATCTTAAAAGGGGACAGGGTACTGGGCTTGCTCCGGGTTTTAGCTGAACCACAACTAGAGGCATGTGGGCTGCAAGCTCAGGGGGGTTATCTTCTGTCCAAACTCCCGGGACTTCAGTCAATAGTCTTCCCTCATAGGCTCCAGAGGAAGACTTGGTGACTGTGAAGAGATAACTGTCATTCAAGGGAAGAGTCACAGAGACTCGCCAGGGGGCTTCGTCTTCGGTCCCGCCCAATGTTATCTGAAGACAGTCTTGAAAGCTTATCGCCCCCTTAAGCTTAGTCCAAGAGACAGTTTCAATTTGCCTGTTGCTCCTTGAACGGTAATCTTCTTTTTGACGAGGGGGCCTGCTGCTTCCCTGAGGACCGAGTTGGTTTCCCCTGTGTCTACAAGGAACGTGACAGGCCTGCGCCCCACTGTCAGGGGGACAGCAGTGCCCCAACTCCTCATTTCAGTTCTCAGACTGGACTGGGTGGAGTCTGCCCAGCGGGGCTGATTCCCACACTGAGGTTGTTTGGGCGTTGGACTTCCAGTCCTTCTTTGCAGTAGGCACACTGCTTCTTGTCTAGTATGAGTTTGCATGTATTCTATCTGTTCTGCCTGCCTGGCCCTGGATGGGGCTCTGGTCTCCCCACCATCATGACGAGGATTCTGGCCATGACTTTGGCTTGCTTCTCTTCTAGGGGGTCTCTCTTATTATAAGTCTTTTCTGCTAGTTCTAATCATTCACTAATATTTCCCCCTGCAAACCCTTCTGGTTTCTGTAACTTCTACTGGATGTCTGGTGCAGCCTCGGACACAGAAGCTGCATTATTGACCTTGCGATTATCTGGTGCCTTGGGTCTATTGGGGTAGAGCTCGTAGGCATCAAACGACCTCTCTGAATAAGCTGCTGGGCTCTCATCCTTGCCCTGAATCATACACGTTACTTTGGACAAATCAATGGGACGACGTGCTGCCTCCCGGAGACCACTCCTCAGAGCCCAGTGGCAGGTGAGGAGGCATTCCCTACCTTCAGGGAGGTTTGGGTCCCCATCGGGACAGCATGATGCAGGCTGAGATGTAGAATAGTCTAGACTTATTGAAACAGGAGTTTCTGTTGGGCAGGGACAGCCTGTGGTGCTGGACAGGCAGGGGGCTGCTGTAAGGGCACAGCTTGAATGCCAGGACCCAAAGGCAGAGAAGACAAAGACCGAAGGAGCAGAGAGGACAGTCCAGTTGTCCTCCCACCCTGGAGGTGGAGCGGGGTGGTGGCAGGAGGTTGGGGCTTTCATAGCTGGCTATGGGATCTTAGGCGACCATTTTGCTACTCAGTTTATTGATACCATCTTCTTTACAGCGGATTTAAGAAAACACCATGCTTTGGAAACATATAGTTCTTTTCCAGCATAGGCATCTTTTTTTGGTTTTCTTTTTTAATCATTTTATTGGGGGCTCATGCAACACTTCTTATAATCTATACATCCATCCATTTTGTCCAGCACATTTGTTGGACATCATCGTTCTCAAAAATATTTGCTTTCTACTCGAGCCCTTGGTATTAGCTCCTCATTTTCTCCCTTTCCTCCCTGCTCCCCCCGCCCTGAGCATAGGCATTATTGATATGGGATTCAAGTCTGAGCAGGCAGGGAGGAATAGCAGGGGAGGGCTTGTGGGAAGAGGGGAAAGAGATGAGGGGAGCCCTAGGGATATAGATGGTTCCCACTCAGACTGGGAGGAGGGGCTGGGCAGCTGGGGGCAGTGACACGGTGGGTGAATGAGCATGGCCTGTCTGAGAAATGAAGGGTGTGGGGACCCTGACTCTGGGTCACAGGAAGGGATGATTCCCTCACTTTTTGTGACCCTAAAGACTGCAAGCAGAGGCTCTGAACCTCCCTGGGGGTGGGGACGTTGGGGATCCCAAGTGGCTGGCAATCCCCGAGAAAGTGCATTTTTGTTCTCTCCTCCCATCTGCTGGCACACAGTACGGGGCCCAAACGTGTCGCCAATCGTCATGAAGCAGAAGTAACTCTGACCAAGCCCAGACTGTGCTGGGCCATGCTCCTGTGGGATGCATCTCACAGACCAGGCAGGGAGAGGGTAGAACTCTGACCCCCTCCAAAGCCCAGACTTTGGTCACCTGGGCGGGGAGCCTCCTTCTTTTAAAAAGCTAACAGTTTGCTTCTTGCCATCTAAATAATGCATGTTTTATAAAAAACAGAAAATACAGGTAAGCAAAAAGAAATAAGCCATCCATCATCCTGTCACCTAGATGTGTGCGTATGTGTGTGTAGACACACTTAGAGACACTTTTTCCGAGTTTGTACATATGGATGTAAAGTAAAGTGGCATCGTTTAGATGACCTGTAACCTGCTCCTTTTGCTCCACAATACATCATGGTCATCTTTCCTCGTCACTGAGTGTACTTGTGCAGCATCTTCCAAAATGAAATCACAATTAGATACCAGGAAGAGTAACTTGTAGAGTGCTCCATCGCTTACAAAGCACTTGGCAGCCATTATTTTATTTCAGCCCCCAGGCTTCCTGCACAGGGGTCTCTTAGGAAACCCTGTTCTGCTCCCCCACCCCGTCTTCTTCACACCTGGACCTCCCACCCAGGGGTGTCTCTGTGTGTCCGGCTTTCATTCTTCAGCCTGAGCAGCCGCCGATTTCCACTCAGACCACCATTTCCAGCATCAGATGTGAACTGTCCCCTTCCCTTGTAGGGCCCAGTCATCCAAGCTCTGTCCTGTCCACACTCTCCCCTTGCCCTGCCTTCCAGAGAGGTCAGCTTCTGCTCTGTTTTCATGAGAATTGTTCTTTATCATGTCAGAATTTCTTCCCTACTGCTACCCTAGTCTTAATTCCCCCCTACCCTCCCCACCCCTCCTGCCACCGTGCTCACCTCTCGCCAGTGCCTCTGGCCTCCGGGCCCTTTCTGGGCAGGACACAGCCCACCAACCAACCAATGTTTTTCCCTTGGGTTGTGCCCCTCTTTGTCTCTGGAACTGATCAAGCAGAACGTCTCCCTGTCCTTGGTCAAAAGAAGGGAGGGTTGGGGGAGCAGATCCTGAGTGACTGAAGGGGCGAGAAGCTTTGGGGCGTTCTCAAGGGCGTCCGTCGCTGCGGGGAGAGGGTTCCGAGCACCAGTCTCCCTCCTCAGCTCTCCCTCAGGCCTCTTTGTTTCTCTCTCCTCACCTTCTCCCTGCCACCTCCAGCTCTTTCTTTAAACAAACAAACAAACAAACACCCCAGCAGTTTTATAGGCTTATACTTCACATATCATACGACTTAATCATTCAGTCATATGAAGAAGCTTTGTGCAACCATCATGACAAGCAATCTCAGGACATGTCTTCTGGTAGTCATTGTGGTTAGCCCCCATTCCCCCATCTTGCCCTGCGATGGCCCTAGGTAGTTCTTAATCCAGTTACTGACTCCATAGATTTACCTATCCTGGACTTCATACCGAGAATCACACCAAGCACAAAGAGGAGCAAACAACCGGTCCATCAAACAAACAAAACCCTCAACAACAGTGACTAAACACAACAGGAGGCCCTCGATCAAGAAGAAAGCAGAATGTGAATTGTGTGCCAATAAAGGGAAGGAAAAAAAAGAAAGCAAGCAGAAAATAATAAAAGCAGAAACAACTTTAAAACGGATCAAAAGGAAGATCAAATGATAAGGTGTTACATTTTAACCTAACGACTTCTGCCATCATCCACTTTACAGTGCTCTCTGTCTGATAGCAAGGCTATTCACATCCTATGGTCAAAGGGGATTGGTGGGAGGCTTAATCCACGTGGGGACCCTGCAAATGGACTTTGGGTTTCCATTGTCATTCATGGTCTTTTGCAAACTGGGCACTTAAACAATTTAAGCTCAGATATCATTCCCTGCTTCAGATTTAGATTTTATTATTTACAATCCTTGAATCACAAGCACAAGGTGTGCTACCTCTAACCCTTTCTGTCCTTGCTCTGGGTGACAATGGGGTATGGCCTTGGTACTTGAGAACAGCAGTCCATTCTGAGAAGGATAGGTGAGAATGGGGACCACCTAGGCCACAGCCCTCTGCCCTGTCACCAGAGCCCTGAGGAAAGGGACCTGGGAGTGTACCACCTGGTCCTGCTTCCACAGAGGGCTGGCATAGCTCTCCCAGCCTCGCCTCTGATCACCTCTACCTGCACCCACCTCCTCCTTGCCCCAGGCTTCTGGTCTTCTCTCTGCAGTCTCCAGCCTGTCCTCCTGGCTCCCACAAGGAGCATCAGTTGTTCCTGATATTGGAGGGCATGGGACATGAGCCCCCCACCATCCCTTTGCCCAGGTGAAGACCTATCATGGGCACAACAGGACAGCTTCAGGGGGTGGACATGCTATCTGTCTCCAGCCCACTACCCACTCCTCCCCAGCCAGCTGTAGATTACTTTTATTTTTGAAGAACGAGTATTGTGTTCTGTATGAAGCGGAGGTAGGAAGGGTGTTTCTGCTTTATCTCCTTCGGGCCTTGCATTCACTCTGTTGTCTCTATGGTAGGAATTCATCTCTCTCTATTCAGGCCAACCTATTGTCTGTCTCAGAAAACTCTGAGAGGAGACACTTCTTCCAACCACTAGCTTCCTTGTATAGTTCGAAAGTCCTTCCTGAAGTCTAACTGCCATCTCTCTTGCTACCTTGTCAAATCCATTTCTAGGACATGGATGGCAATAGTGTGTGTCTTCCAGCATCCCTACACCTGGACCAGCTACCAGCTGCTCATATTGGGAGACAGGAGTCCAGATAGTATATTTCTGAAGCCTTCCCCCAAGACCAGCACTCCTGAGCATGCAATGTCCAGTACTGTGAAGGTTAGAGGACATCCGTGTTGACGAGCAGGGGGAGCCCCGTTGCTGCCCCTGGGGCCAGTCAGTTCAGGTGTGCCTGTGTGCCTGTGTGGGTGTGTGGGCCTCCCATCAGGGACTTCAGCTCTGCTGGCGACCAGGAACAGATGAAAAACCTACCAAGGGCTTCTCCCTAAGCCGCAGCTCCACCGATGACCGTTAGGGGTCACTGTTGCTTAAGTCACAAGGGCAGGAGCCCGGCAGGGGTGCGGCCCCAGACCGTGGTTCCCGCTGAGCCTTCTGCCCAGCCAGTCCGAGACCCGAGAACCATGTAGAGACAGCCTGGCACAGAATCCGGTCCATTTTACTGTGGCTTCCGGGACAGCGGCGGTGAGGTTTTCAATTCAGTATATTGAAAACCTCTCCCGCGGCCACCCTTCCTCCAAAGTTTTAAGTCAATCTGTAACTCTTCACCTCTGCCAGCCCCCACGGCTTTGACGTACAAGCCTTGGACTGGATTTCCCAGTGTCCCCTCTAATATGTCTCCAGGCCATTTCCCATCTCTCAACCTCTGGGACTCTGGAAGCTGAGATTCTGCCCTCCCAGAGTAACCATGACACACAGACCCCTCGCTGGTGTGTGACCTCTGCCTTGCCCCCCCCCCCCACGGGGGTGGGGGTGGGGAGCATCTTGTGTGGACTGGTGATGTCACCAGGGCTGCTCCCCCAACCCTATGTTCTGCTCACGTCTACGGTGCGATATATTCGGAAACGCCTGTCTGGTGGAAATCCTGGAGAGGCCAGGAGAAACATGCGAAGGCTCCCTGCCCGGACTTAGGGCAGGAGGTGGGGGGTGGGGTGGGGGAGTGGGGGGGGTGTCCGTGGGGCCTCGTGGAGGCGGCGTTTGACAGCAGTGTGCTTATCTTGTATCACTGCTTGAGGGTCACCACCTCCAGTCCCAGAGGAGGGCGAGGGAGGGCCTTCATCCGAGGCTAACACCATAGAGATGAAGAGGTAATGGGAGGTCCTGGACCAGGGTACAAAGAGACCACACCATTCATTGTGCCTTCTGCGGTCTTCCCAGGAGAGGTGGGGGAGGAAAGGGAGGGAGACTCTGGCTGTCTAGCTAATCCCGGGGCAGGAGGGAGATGGTGGGGAGAGGCAGGGAGAGGAGGGGCTCTGCACCAAGACCTGCCCCTGGAGAAAAGAAAGGGGGAGCACCAGGCTTGGGGGCACCTGGGGGGTGTCAAAGGGGAAGAGGAGTTGACTGTTGGGTGGGAGGCCGCTTGCCCAGGCCCCTGGGTTCTTCCCAAGACATGGGTGAGGGGGCGGCAGGGAGCAGGGGAGAGTCAGTGGTCAGAAGAGCCACCAGATGCACGCTCCACAACAGGCATCCAAACACGGACGGAGAAGGTCTGGATCCAGGCCTGGTTCTGACCGCTCCTCTGGTTTTCAGGACGTGGTCACGGCTGGGGTGGCCAGAGAAGCTCTGTCATGGAACATGGCTTTCTCCGACCCTGTCTTCGAGGTGGACAGCCTCGCTCTTGCTGGTCTGAGCAGAGTCACTCTGAGAGCCAAGAAGTTTTGTCCACAGACCCATCCCACTCCCCCTGTTGTGACCCCCGCTTCCTAGCTCATTGAGAACTCGGCCTCCTGAGACAGTCGTTCCTGCCGTGGGTCACCTACTCCTGCCCCACCGGGGCCACCCTTGCCCAGTCTGGGGGCTGGGTGGAGGTGTGAACATCTGCATATCCCATGACTGGGAGGTCAGGTCCCTTTCTCTCTGTCCATGGGAGTGAGGCCCGTCAGCATGGGATGGGGTGCCCTCAGGGCTACAGGCTCCCATTTGGAGGGCTGCAGTTTGAGGAGACCTTTCCTAGGGCTGGGGAGGAGTCGGGCTCTGCCTTGGTGGGAAGCTGGGAAACCCGGCCCCCCTGGCACTCCGGGCTGTCATAGAAGGACAGGAGGCGGAAGGAGGGGCGCAGCTCCCCCTGGATGCTGTCCAGGATGTGCGTGAAGGAGGGGCGCAGGCGTGGGTTCTGCTGCCAGCAGCGGCTCATCAGCTCCTGCCTGGTGGAGAGGGGAGGTGTCAGGGGAGTCCAGAGACGCAGTCTCACCTGGGCCTCCTGCGCCAGGTGGTTGGGCTCGGGATTGTCTGGAAAGAAGGGCCAGGTCCCAGGGAATGGGCATTGCAGTGGCGTGTCTAACGGGGGGCGGGGGTGGGGGCCATAGCTGGAGGTGAAGGAGCCATAGGCAGAGCAGGTAAGCACATGGCTGCTAACCCAAAGGCCAGTGATTAGAACCCAGCTGCTCATGGGAGAAAAGGCCTGATGCTCTGCTTCCAGAAGGCAGAGGGCCCAGGAAGGCCTGGGGGGCCGTTCTACTCTGTCCTTGGGGGTCACTCTGCATTGGAATCACCTCAAATCACCCCACGGCAAAGCTGGGGAAGCGTCACTAGAGCCACTGGGGCACGACCGAGTGGGATGCGGAAGAGGTAAGATGGGGTGACTTACAGTTGAGGGGGACAGCCCTCCAGCTCTTCCAGGATCCCACCATCCATGACAAATTTGAGCACCTGCTCATTGGACAGGCCCTGGTAGGGCTGTTCGGCCAAGGTCACGATCTCCCAGAGCACCACACCAAAGGACCTGCAAGGTGCGAAGGGGAGCATGAGGCCAGCACCCTTGCCCCCCCCCCAGAGGGAGGATAGTGCCCAGCCCCTCCCCAGATCCCAAGCCCCCCATGCCCTGAGCCCTGTGCCCCCTGGAGGTCCCACCAGACATCCGAGTGAGTGGTGAAGATTCCGTCTTTGAGAGACTCTGGGGCCATCCAACGCACAGGCAGCAGTCCCTTCCCGCCCTTGCGGTAATAATCGGTCTCGTACACGTTCCGAGTCATCCCGAAGTCTGGAGAGTGAGGGGGCAGGAGTGTGGAGGAGAGGAGCGATGCCATCCCTCTCCACCTCCATGCTCTCCAAGAGTCCTGGAATGTAAGGGCTCAGAAGACCCCTGAGGGGATGGACCCCACCCCGCCGTAGCCCCTCTGCCAACAAGAGGAGCCTGAACGCTGGCGTGGGAATGACCTGCAAACGTTCTTATGGGATGTGCCTTAGGCCCAGATCTGACACCTAGTTTAGGGAGGCCCCTTACTCTTCAAGCTGACCCCCTACCCCCTACCTGCTACCCTCTGTACCCCCAATCTTGACGGTGAAGTCCTGGGACACCATACAGTTGCGGGCCGCCAGGTCTCGGTGCACAAACTTGTTGGCGGCAAGGTACGCCATGCCGTCTGCGATCTCCCCAGCCATCTGGATCATGTCCCCCAGCGCAGGCTGTGGGAGCCCCGGGTTGTTCTGGGGCCAAGAGAGGGCTGATGAAGGCTCTGAGAGGCTGCACTCCTGCCCAAAGACTGCCCCCCACCATGGCACCCCCCAGCACTGGGAGAAGAACACCAGGGCCTTGGATCCTGGGTCCTCCTGACCCCACCTCTGCCTCAGGCCGCAGAGATCGCAGGTAGCTCTTGAGGTCTCCATGGGTCATTAACTCCATGATGACCAGAGTTGGCTGGCCTTGGGACACCACACCCAGGAGACAAACCTATGATGAACAAAGGGGCTGGTTGCAGGTCCCCACCCCCTCACCTCCATCAGCTCCCCTTAATCCACCTGGCTGAGACCTTGATTCACTGTGACCCAAAGACCCAGACATGATCCAGACACCAACTCTGACTGTATCTCAAACCATGGCTGTAGCCCTAACCCTAACAAAGACTCTGATGAACCCTAATCCATGACCTTGATCAGATCTGACCATGAACTTAGCCCAATCTTGACCTTGATCTCAATTGTAACCTCAAGAATGAAAACACACCAATATTGACTCCAGCGATGACAGATCTTAGTCCTAGTCATGACCTTACCACGGCCCTATTTGTTTGCTTCTTAAAATTTTAATATATCATGTTATTGGAGGCTGTTACTGCTCTTATCATAATCCATACATGAGTTGTATCAAGCACATTTGTACATATCGTGGTCCTGCTTTGATGCTGAGCCCAACAGTGACTTTACTCCTATGGGAATCCTAATCACAGTGCCAATCCTGACTCTGATGGGGCTCTGACCTCATCCCTGACCCTTTGTCCTCATCAGATGACCTCTACCTTAATGGTGACCCTGACAGTGCCCCCCGATCTCCTCTTACCACATGGTGACACTTGAACGCCTTCATAACAGACGCCTCCTTGAGGAATTCAATGCGTTCCCGTGGGCTGGCCAGCTCGTTCACCGTCTTCAGGGCTACAGGAGTGGGCTCCTGTCCAGCCTCAAGTCCTCGAGCTAGTCCCTCATACACCATCCCAAAAGAGCCCTGGCCCAGTTCCCGGATGATGGAGATCTGCTCTCGGGGCACCTCCCACTCATCAGGGATGTACACTGGGAGACGGGAGTGGGGTGGGGTGGGGTAGGAGTAGGGTGTCACAGACCAGGATGCTGCTCACTGCTGTGTTCCCCCCCACTCCCCGCCCCCCCCCTTCAGAAGGGCTCAGATCCCAAGGCCATCTTCTGCAAAAAGGCCTCTGTGTCCCACCCACCTGGTCCCCAGGCCCCAGACTTACTATTAGAGGCGCTAAAGTACTCTGGATTCACAGAGGTATACAGGGTGCTGTTTCTGCAATGGGAGGTGAGGCCAGGTGAGAAGGGTCCCCAGGAAGGCAGGAGCAGAGTCAGAGGACAAGGGACCTTACTGAGCACACTCCCAAATGCAGCACAGGGTCCTGGACGACCCTAAGCACCCTAAGCCAGTCTTGGTTCTGGTCCTGGGACCTGACAGGTGTGTAGGGGCCCCACCCACTCAGCTAGCTCCTAGTGCCCCTCTAATAATTTCCCTCTTCTATTCAGTCCAGGAAAACCTAACACCAACACCACCACTGCCGGGTGTGTGTGTGTGTGGGTGCCCTGCCCTTTCCTCTGCTATGGCAGGACTACCTCCATTATTTCTCGCTTTGGTCTGAGAGCAGGGTGGCCAGGATTCCCCTGGACACTCAGAACTGGCTTTTCTGGGATGCAGGAGTTTCACTGCTAAAACCAGGGATGTCCCAGGCACACCAGGGCAAGCTGGTCTCCTCAGGGCACAGTGAGGGACAGCGCCTCTGAGTCTTCAGTCACCCTCACACAAGCACATTCCGCCCCTCCCACGGCAGGATGAAGGCTCAGAGGGAGCAGAGGGAGGGGAAGCGCTGGGGCTTGTCATCACCTCTTCTTGCCGTAGAAGAAACCGAGGGCAGCAAGGACGATGAGCAGCATGAGCCCCACTGGGGTGACCGTGAGGAGGACATACAGTCCACCGGAGTCCTCCTCCTCTGCGGGTGATAGGACAGGGTCAGAACGCAGTACAAGGCGGAGCCGTCAGAGGACAGGTGGGGTCGGGACCCAGGTGCATCTGTTTCAGGGTACAGGTGTGAAACAGAGGCTGTGTGTACCTGGACCAGGAATGTAGAAGGCGACACTCTCTGTCCAGGAGCCATTGCCAGCCAGCGAGGTTGCTCGAACCCTGGCGGAGTAGTTTCCAGGGAGCAACAGGGCTAGATGGACTCCCCCAGACTTAGCGTATCGTAGGCGGGACACGCACAGCACCGTGGCCTCCTGCAGGCAACACAAGGGAATTGGCTGGGCAGGGGGCTTCAGGTGCCAACCTCGGCTGGAACAGAGGGGTCCCCGGAGTACCTACTTCTCCAGAGCGGCGGTACTTGATCTCGTACTTGACGATGAGTCCATTGGGGTCGGGCGGCTCGAGCCAGCGGAGGAGGACACTGCTCTTGCTGGCCGCCTCCCACACCACCTTCCCTGGGATTCCATCCGCCTCTCCTGCGGGAGGGACACCCGGAAGCCGGGCCAAATAGTTCTCCTCCTCGGCCTCAAGTTCAAACCCAAGGTTTGGGCGAAGCTGGGCGGTTCGGGGATGGTGGAAATTGGGTGTAGCAGTGAAGAGGGGCCCTGAGGGCAACGGGGAATCAACCCAGATCGGCACCCCCTTTTGGTGGGGGGTGGAAGATCGGAGGGGGAAGGTCGAGGTCACCTACTGTGGGGCATGGTCCGGGCAAAGACGAAGGTGGCCGCGCTGCAGCCCACGGTGTGCGCCGCGTGGTTGCAGGCGTGGATGTCGATGCGGTATTCGGTGAAGTGGCGCAGGCCGCTGAGCACCGCTCGCTCCCGGGGCACTTTGTCTTCTTGGATCTCGAAATCCGAGCTGTTCCCTCCTAGTCGAGGGGTCCCCTGGGCCCGGCGGTACCTGCCGGGGTCCCTGGGGAAAGGAGAGGGTCAGTCTCAGAGTCCAGCCAAGGGAGCCCCGCCCCTTCGCCCCAGGTCCCGCCCCTGCTCACCTTTGGGGTGAACTCTTGTGAATGGACGTCACTTTCCAAGGGGATCTGGGGAGGCCAAGGAGGGGCCGTGTCAGGACTCCCTGAACATACCCCTGTGCCCTCTCTGCACACGCCCCGCCCCCAGGCCCCGCCCCGGGCCCCGCCCCCGGGCCCGCTCGGCCCCTCGCTCTCCCCGCTCTCCGCGCCGCACTTGGGGATGGTGATGGCATTGTGCAGGAAGTTTTCAAACTTCTTCTGGAACGAGGCCTCTTGCGCCTCCAGCGGTGGAAGGACCTGCCCGGGAGGAGGGTGCTGGCAGGGGCAGCAGCCCGGCTCCACCTCGGTCTCGAGCTCCCCGTCTTCGCGGTCGAAGCGGGGGTCGCTGTTGCTGGTGGGCAGGCGCAGGCCTGGCGCGGCGGC
>NW_022111325.1:3482784-3498236 GCF_000313985.2 Echinops telfairi
CGCCCCGCCCCAGCCCGCGCTTGCCCCCTGCGCACCGCGGTGGCAGTAGTCGTTGAGGTAAAGGTCGCCATCCTCTGCCAGCCGCTGCCACAGCACCAGGTAGTAGGTGATGTTCCCGTTGCGCTGGGTCGGGGGCTTCCAGCGCACCAGCAGGTGGGAGGAGGAGTTGGACGTGGAGATGACGTCCTGCGGCACGGTGGGTGCTGGGTGGGCGAGGAGGGGGCAGCTCAGAAGCCGCGGGCCTCCCAATCACTGCTAATGGGCTTCCTAGGGGCACGTCTACCCTGTCATATGGGGACGCTATGAGAGGGCATCGACTAGGTAGCAGTGAGTGGGAGTCTAACCACCCTGATCTGCTCTCCAGGAACGGCTCATTCTCACCTTCCCCCCTTTTCTTCCTCCTTAGCCATTTCTCCTGTCCTCCCCAGATTGTGCTCAACTCAGCATGGTTTCACCCACCGCCTCCCTAGGACCCAGGTGAATGTCGCCTGTTCTTTACAGAGCACACGCATCTGCCCTCCAAGCCCAAGTGTCCGTCCCCTCTGCTTCTGTGCTGGATTCCTCCAAAGTCTGCAGCTTACCTGCTGGCAGTGTTCGCAGGTACACAATGGGGCTCTGGGCTCCTTGGTGGGGGCTGTCCTCGGCGGTGGTAAGCGTGATGGCCCGCACAAACACTGCGTACTGTGTCCAGGGCTTGAGTGGGGCCAGGGTCACTCCTGGCTCCTGGGTGCGGCTTAGGGGCAGCTCCACATCCAGCAGGTTCCAACTCTGGGTCCCACAGGCGTCTGGCCCCACGTGCTCTGTGGCATTCTGGAATGGACTGGACATCCCACCCGAGAGGTAAGGACCAAGGGAAGGCATCAGTTCCTAGCACCACCCACTTCTTAGAATTACCCTAGGCATGTCATTATCATTCGTCTCCCAGTGGGCATGAACAGAGTCTGTGAGACCCAGCGGGTCCTATGATATCTATGCCCCCAGAAGCCTGGGTGTGTGGATAGACACAGACTGGGTATTCCTCAGACTCTGGTCCATAGAGCAGCTGCGTCAGTCTCACCTGAGAGTTTGTTAGAGTTACAGATTCCTGGGCTCCACCTAGAACTAACTGAAGCAGAAGGTATGGGGTGGAGGTCCTGGAATCTGTATTTAACAAACTCTCCAGCTCCTCATTGCTACAGATTTCCATTCCCTACGGGAGCCCCGAAGCATTTGAGCAGATCTAGCTCTGACTTACTTCCTTCCCACTCTCCAGCCAGCGCCTCTGCTAGTGGACAACCCAGCCTGTCTCCATTTTAATGCAAGCCCCGGGGTGCCCACTCTCCATCTATTCGAGCCTGCCTGCCATCCAACACCCATCTCTCTTCTCTAGGGATTTCTACTTTTGATGCTGGCCATACTTTTGGACAAGCCGAACCACTATCCCTCTCACTGGGGTCAGTCCACTCCAAGAAGCTGCTAGTCCCTGGCGACCGGCTCCCTCCTTGCCTCAGGCTTTAATGAAAAGCTGGCAGAGCAACTGATAAAACTGGCCAAATTAGTGGGCACGACCCAAACCGCTGCCAGGGCAGAAGCATGTGGTCAGTGTAGAATATTAGCATAGTGAATTGAGGCTTAATTATCCAACGCTTCCCAGCGGGACACCTCTCATGTGCTCCAGAAGTCCCATTTGACTTGATGAGGGGAGACTGAGGCACAGAGGAAGGAAGATGGTGGGGAAGGGGTTAGAAGGCCTGGGCCTTCTAACGGAGTGCTATCAGGGGACCTCGCAGCTCTCCACAGCCCTGCCGGCCCAAGCTTGCTCTCGCCCGCGGCAGCTAGGAAATTGACCCGGCCCCGCCCTTGGCCCCACCCCGTCCAGCTCAGGCCCCGCCCTCGGCACGCACGACTCGCGGTAGTACACGATGAAGCTCAGCAGGTCGCGCGCCTCCAGCGGCTCGTAGCGCTCCCAGCGCAGCAGGATGCGGTCGGCCTCGGTCACATTGGAGACGAAGCGCAGGGTGCGAGTCTGGCCTGGGCGGGGGCAAGGGGCGAATACCTGCTCCCAATCGCTCTCGCCGCTCGCTCGAACCTCCTTCCCCCAAACTCCCATCCCCACCCCGCCGCATCGCGTTTCTGGCGTGACCGCGGCTGGAAACTTCTCCAGCGGACCCCTCCAAGCGCCCGCCCGGATGCGCGCGCCTGGGGTGTCTAGGGGGGTGCGCGCATCTGCGTGAGTGCGTCTCGGCCCGTGTCTCTCCCCGCGGGGCTGCCAGCTCTAGCGTCCGGGTCGGGGCCTCACAGGCAGCTCGGTCTCCGTTGGTGCGGGGGTTGATCTCCGCCTTGTTCTGCCGCCCCCGCGTGCCCGTCACCTCCTCCAACCGGTAGATGTGCTCCAGGCAGAGACGCGGGTTGAAGGCGAAGTAGATCTTGCCCACGGGGATGGTGAGCCCGGCGGCCACCCAGGGGCCCAGCTGCTGCAGGTTCTGGTTGTCCAGCACGTACAGAGTGTAGTTCCTGGGGAGGGCCAGGGTACCCTGATCTGCGCAGGAGGTGGGGGCAGGGGGCTGGGGCAGGGGGCAAGGGGTGGCTTATGGGCCTCCAGAAGGAGCTGCGTTGGAGGCACAGGCCCTCACACTTCTGGCAGAATATGCAGGCGGGCAAGGGGAGGGCGTGGCATGAGCTGTGGGGGCCTCCTCGTGGTGCCAAGGGTGGCCCCCACCCCGTGCTCACCTGCTGCCATTACAGGGGAAGCCTGGTAGGCACTGGGCCAGGCAGCTGTCCCCGTGGATGCCGAAGGGGACCAGAGAAGCTGAGCCCCCTTCCCCGGAGTCACAAGGTAGGTGGCAGAGCGCAGGTTCTGCACTATTGCCCTGGGAAGTGTGGGCGGTGGCAGTGAGGGATGAAGGAGGGGCTGGTCAGAGACTGCTTCTGACCCCTTACCCATCCACCATGACGTCTCCGCGAATGAGTTTGAGGTTCTTGAAGAAGCCCAGAGACACGAGTGCAAAGGAGTGCTTGATTTTGAGGAAGCCGGTGATGGTCTCCACCAGCCCCAGGCTGTGCTGCAGCTCCTGCTCCAGGTTGTCTGGGGATGGGGAAGGCAGGCTGGAGCACCGGCTCAGGAAGGTGGGCATCTAGGAGTGGGTCTTTGGGGCTGGGGCCCAGGGCAATAAAAAGGGAGGCTTTAGTGGGGTCTTTTTAAGGGGCATGGCTGGGGAGGAAGGGGGTGGCAGGGGTGAAGGGGTGTGACCTTTCGCAAGATACTGACAGCCCTGGCGGAGGTTGAGGATGAGGCTCCCCTCCACGTGGGTGCAGCCCGCCAGCTCTTGTGCGGTGTGGACAGAGTCGATGGTCTTGGTGCCCACCTTGCATTCTTTGGGGCACAGGCCCTCACACTTCTGGCAGAATATGCTGGCAGGCAAGTGGAGGGTGTGGCATGAGCTGTGGGACCTCCTGTGGCGCCAAAGGTGCCCCCACCCACCCCGTGCTCACCTGCTGCCATTACGGGTGAAACCTGGTGGGCACTGGGCCAGGCAGCTGCCCCCGTGGATGCCGAAAGTGGAGGCTCGGCCGGGCACAGAGCGCAGGCTGGCACAGTGCTCCACAGTGACACAGCGCCAAGACTCGTGCTGGTAGGTACCTGGAGGGCAGGCCTGGTGGCAGGCACCCTGGAAGTAGAGGTGGCGGCAGGCCACGCAGGCATGGGGGTCTTCGGGCCGGCTGCAGCCCCCCAGGCATTCAGCATGGCAGCACTCACCTCTCACCGTGCAGGCCAGCCCATGAGGGCACGGACACACTGTGGGCAGAGGGCAGTGTCAGACCTGACCCAACCCTGCCTCAGGCCTCACTCACCTCACTGCTGTCTAGCCTGTTCTGATTTGTAGTGGCCCTGTGGGGCAGAAAAGAGCTGCCCTTTTGGGTTTCTGAGGCTGTAAATCTTTACAGTAGTTAATTAGTAGCCTCATCTTTCTCCCACAGAGCAGCAGGCAGAGTCAAACTGCTAACCTTGTGTTAAGCAGCCCAATCCTGGCCCTATGTTCCTCCTCCCAGAAACCTTCTTGGGGTAAAAAAACGAAAACAAACTCCAAAACAAAAAAACTCAAAACCAAACGCGCTGCCTTCAGAGCCCATTCTGGCTCGTGCCAACCTTGTAGAACTGCCCCTGTGGGTTTTCGAGACTGTAACACTTTATGAGAGTGAAACGCCTTAATCTCTCATCTTCCGGGTGGCTGGTGGTTTCAAACTGTTGACCTTGTGGTTACCACAACACCACTAGGGCTCCCAGTCTGCAGCCAAACATGACAGTCCAGATGACAGTAACTGCTGATTGGGTGTCCCTCAGATAGGAGCTCTGGAGGGCCAGCACCCTCCCACTGTGGCTCGTCAGGGGCTGGTTGAACTCAGGACAGAGCAATGACCTTGTCCATTAGGACAGCTGTTCTCCAGCCTGCTGGCCTGTCTAGGTCTGGTGCCCAGAGCATCGCTGGGCACAGTGCCAGAGTGGACCAACCGCTCTCCCTTGAACAGCTAGGCCCAGGCAATGTGGACCTGACCACCATGGTTGCCCAGCCCATTCTGTCCGTCCTTCCTCCCTCCTCAGCTCCCAGTCCCAGGCAGGAGGCAGCCCCTAGCCACAGAGGGTAGGTGTGGGCCAAGTGCATAGTGGCAGCTGATGTCTGTGGAGTGCTACAGGGGCCAGGCCCAGCCGGGTGTGTTGACACCATACACCAGAGGACAAGCAGCACCGAGTATTTACAGCCAACAGGGAGGAGGCCCGAAGGATACAGCAGGGATCTGGTTACCCGGCTGCCCTGAGGGATGGGGGGTGGGGCTGTCCTCCAGCAGCTGCGTGGGAAGATGGACCCCAGAGCCATCCGGCCTCTGAAAGGGATTCCTGTCCTCCCCTGTCTCTTTCACTCTCCCTCCTCCAGTGGCTCCACTCAATTTTCCTCTCTGGTTTTTGCTGCACCCCATCCCCCCACATCTTCCCACCGCAGCCCCTTCCTGGAATGCATCCTATTTCCTGAGGGAGCTCCTACCACACACACCTGCCCTCACCTGTCTGTCACCTCTCACCTGGCACCCACCCTGTCCATTACTATGCTGCCTGCCATCTCCGCACCCTAGGGCAGTAGGCAGTTGTAGTATGAACAGAGAGCTGCCGGCCAGGCCCCAGGCCCTGTTGAGGCCGCTAGATCAGCTCATTGCTCAGAACAGCGCTGTGGTCATTTTACAGAAGAGTAAACTGAGGCAAGGCTAAATGAACAAGCGGGCCATCTGGTTTTCTACATAAGCACTGCCCCGCCCTTACTTTGGGTATCCTCACATGCTCACCTGTTCCTTGAAGTCATCTTGTGCCTTCTAAAGAAAAAACTAAACACACTGCCATTGAGTCAATCCCAATTCCTAGTGACCTTACAGGACAGGGTAGAACTGCCTCTGTGGATTTCTGACGCTGTAACCCTTTCCAGGATACAAAGCCACGCCCTTTACCCCAGGGGGCAGTTGGTGGTTTTGAACTGCTGACTTTGAAGTTAGCAGCCCATACCCACCACTCTATACCCCACTGAGCCACCAGCCTGCCTCTTGTGGCAACACAGCACCTACTGGCCCAGCCCTCGTGCCCACCTTTCTGGCAGTGGCTGGAGGTCCAGCACCTGTAGTCAGTGTGTCCGCTGAAGGTGGTCCTGGCACAGGGCTCGCCGGCGGCGCCCAGCGTTCCGGGGCACACGTCGGCACACTCATCGCCCGGCTTGTTGCCCACGATGTGGTTTGCCCCGGGCGAGGGCTGCAGCAGGCCCCAGTCGATGGTGGAGACGTGGCACAGCTCCTGGTTCTTCTCCACTCGCACTGCGCCCCGCAGCACGGCCCCCAGCGCCGGCAGCCCCACGTCCCGCAGGTGCGGCATCTCGAAGATGACCAGCGCGTAGCCCAGGAAGAGGCGGGTGCCACGGATGACCGCTAGGTTGGGGAAGAGGTCTCGCAGGCTCTCCAGGCCGTAGACTCGGAAGAGCAGCAGGTAGTCGGTGACCTGCGTCAGGCGTGGGAAGCTGAGGCCGCGGAAGTCCTCCCCGGTGGCCGTGAACATGAGCAGGATCTGCAGGTGGCCCTCCACCACACTGCAGTTATCCAACCGTCGAAGCTCTGCCACCTCTGAGCGGATGTCCAGACTGGGGCACACTGTGGGCACAGGCAGTCAGCCCAGCTCAGCCCCGGCCAAGCACCCCTATTTGCCCTGGCAGCTTCCCATGGCCGGAGCCACACTGGCTATGGGACACAGGTTCTGCTCTGGGGTGGGTTGACCACCTCCCTGGGCTCCCAAGACCTCTCTTCAGAGGAGCTCTAAAGGAGCCACCATGAGGCAGAGGGCTCCTCACCCGCACCCCACCCCAGCCTACTCCCCTTCTCGATTGAGGGTCGCTTCCCTTGTGGCCACTGAGAACCCCATCCTTGGAGCCATCCTGGATTTCCTGTCCTCAGAGCCCATGGGCTCTTTCTTTCCATATCCCCAGAGCCCGGCACTTATAGTCAACGTGTCCTTGCTTCCCCAGGCTCCCACAAGATCTCCCTGTTTCTGCTCATGTCACCTCTGTCTGGTCCCCATTCCCCAAACATGGGTTGGATCATGTCTCCTATGCTTAGAGCCCGCAGGGCTCCCACCTCGCTGGGTATGCATGGAAAGCCCCCACAGCCTACCCTGCCAGGCGGTGCGTGATGTGGCCCCTGCGATCTCTCTGACTCCATCCCTTTCTTCAACAACACTGACCCACAAACAAGCCAACCCCACGCCGGCCTTGGGGCCTTCGCACCCTCTATCCCTCCTGGCAGGGCCACTCTTCCCTCCACACAGCCTCTTCCCCCCTCAGGATTTGCTCAGAGTCTTCTCTTCTTCCACGAGGCCTTGTCTGGTCAACCTGTTTAAAATCGCAACACTCCCTATCGCCTCTCCGACTCTTATTTTTCTCTGAAACTCTATAATAGAAACTTCACTTGTTTATTTTTTCTTATTGTAAGTTCCAGAAGGGCAGACATCTGTATAATTCACTGTTCTACCGCTAGTGTCTGGCACAAAATTGGCAATCAATATTGGATGGATGCATGGATGGGAGGATGGAGGGATGGGTGGATGGATGAATTCTGTGGCTAGGAAGCAGTGGACTGAGCTTCATGTATTCCACTTCCGTTCAGCCCTAAGAGGGCTAACTGGCTGGTCCTTGCACTTGTATACTCTGGAATGACTCCCCTTTGCCAAAGGTTCAAGCTTCAGCCTGATACTTTGGGGTGTTGGTGAGCTGGTCCCCACTAATTTCTCCAGATCAGAAGGGGCACTCAGCTGGTACCGCCCCCCACCCCTTTATTGTTCAAGCCTCAGGTCCTGCCTGCTCCCCTGACATCCAGCCCCTCCCTTGTTAATCACTTCTCCTTTAGGCTGGGCAGCAGGACAATGTCCAGCAGGGCAGTCTATCTCTGTGTCCTTCTCCAAGGAGGGCGCTGTGAGTGTGGGGCTTTTGCTAGTCAGCTCTGTATTCCCTGATAGTGTCCAGTCCAGGCCTGAAGACAATGGGTGCCCAGGGACCATGGCTTGAATCAGTTGGCACCCGAGTCCTAGCCTCCTTCAGATTCAGAGCCCTAGCTCCATTTCCCCACTCTCTCCCTAATGACACCTAGTGGCATTTCCAGAAGGGAGATGGATATCTGGTCTCTGCACTCACTTGACCTCAGGGGGCCTTCCGTGGCTCCCCATTGCCAAAGGTCCAAATGGGGCACTCTTCAGCCTGGCATTCAGGCCCCATCCCCTTCTTCCTCATGCTGCCCTTCACTGGCAGGTTCCAGGGCCCATCCCCCACGGTTTGTTTAGGGTGGATGGGGAGGAACCCAGGAGCAAGGCTCATTCCCTGGGGTTTACGCACCTTGTCCTGTTTTGTCATTGTGGCCCTGAGCTTGATTCTGCCCAGCAGCAGAATCATGTGTGTGTGTGTACATGCACGGGCAAACGTTCAGGTACACGCAGACAAAAGTGGAGAGGGAGAGAGAGGAGGGGGAATGGGAAACCACTTCTGGCCTTTCCTGGTGTGGGCCAATCAGGCTTTCTGAGGCAGATGCCCCCCCCCCCCCTTCTCTCAGAAGCCCACATGCCACTTCCCAGCCCTCTCCGACCTCTCCAGGGCTCCCCTGATGGGAGTCATTTGGAAAAACAAATCCAAGACCTTCACAGATTAACCCCTGCCTCCCCTCAGGCTGCTGCGATTGCTGTGCAGAGCTGCACTGGGAACAGCACATCTGGGTCTCCTGACAACATGCCCTGCCTGCTTCGGACGTGCTCTGCCCTGACAACCTCCCTCCCAGCTGGCATTTGCTGTGCCCCATCTGAACCCTCTGCAGGAGAGGAGGGGAGGAGGGCCTGCACTGGGGGCGGTGCCTCTAAGCCCCCCTCTAGGAGACCCCCATCCTCAGATGTGCATAGTTCCTCTCCCTGTAGAAAAGGGAGACATCCCTGCTCCCTGGAAGCCCTCAGTCTGAGGGGTCAGGGGACCCCTCAAGCAGAGACAGGGCCCATCCACCATGGAAGCAGGTTGAGAGCGCTGGTCTCAGGCTCTGCAGCCCCCCTCAGCCTGGAGGGGCCTGGCGAGGCTGGGGAAGGTGATGCCTCCTAGCCCTCCCCCTTTGGACTCTTCTATTCCAAAGACTCCTGTCCTCAAGCCCCCATAAAAGCCATTTCTTCACTATCTTCCCAACACCCCTCTGGAATCGAGTAGGAAGTTTCTGGTCCAGGGTTGGCAGAAAGCAGTCTCCCCAACACCAGCCACTCACCCAGCCTCGAGTGAGCCCTGGGCATGGAGGGCGGGAGGAAGGACCTGGTACAGACTCCTGGACGCAGGAGCTCAGGACCCAGGCTAACTTGGCCCTTCTGAGCCTCAGTTTCCTTTCCACACAATGGGTCCACTTGCTAGTTCTCAGCGACCAGCCCCTTTCCCCTTCTGTGGCTCCAGAGATGGCCTCAGAGAACCTCCCAGCCTCATTCCAGTTTGCACTCAGGCTCCGCTGGGATCGCAGGCTTACAAGTGGGAATCTTTTCACTGCCCCCCCGAGCTGATTCTGACTCACGGAGACCGGAAAGCAGGGTAGAATTCCCCTGTGGGTTTCCAGGACTGTAATTTAAAAAAAATTTTTGTGTGTGACTGTAACTCTTTAGGAGAGTAGCAAGGCCTGTCTTTCTCCCTGGAAGCACACCTGGTGGCTTTGAATTGAAGACCTTGTGGCTCAGCCCAAAGTGCAAACGCACAACCACTACACCACCAGGGCAGGAACTGAGGCCAGCTCTTCACACACCAACAGGGAACGAACCGGCCTTCCTGATGGGAAGTCCTTCTAACAGCTAATTCCCATGGCAGCACCTAGGATGCTCACAGGTAAACAGATGTATCTGGCTGGACGCTCAGTTGTTTGGGATCCTAGCTCGCTGACAGGGCGCCAGCCAACGGTCAGGGAGACGGTGCCGGGGACTCACCCTCCACTGTGTCTAGGCTGAATCCCAAGGACAGGAAGGTCACAAGCAGGCATGCTATCCAAGGCCACGGGCTGGGCATTGCCATTGTCTCAGGGCCGGCGCTCCTCCGGATGGTCCTGTGAGAAGGGTTGGTGGGCCCTAAGAGAAACCTTTCAAGGACAGAAGAGTTGTGTGGCAGGGGCAGAGACAAGGGATTCAGCACAGAGTCGCGAGTGAGGACATGAAGTAGTAAGAATCAGAGATACCAAGGCAGTGATGCTTCTGGAGGCAGAGTGGGAATCCAGAGACAGAGATGGGGTGGAGATGCAGACGGCAGTGACCGAGAGAGGCGCAGAGAGGACTCCAGGAAAAAATAACCGAGCAAAAAGCAGGCCAGGAGACCGACCAGCACGGGGCCAAGAGGAAGCGCTGAGAGTGAACTAGAGCAGCACGATGCAGCCGGGTGGCGCGCTCTGACCCAGCGGCGTGGAGGGGCTTCTCTTCAGACCCCTTGGGACAGACAGATGCGCTGGGTTCTCGCTGCCGAGCTTTCTCCTGGAGGATACCTGAGGTGGGGGTTCCCCTCCCGGGTTGCCCGCCCCCCCCTGACACTGGTTTCTCGCGGACCCACTCTCTCCGCCCCTCCACCTGGCCAAACCAAAATATTTAACCTGACAACTGAGGAGGTGGGTGGAGAGGTCTGTTGGGGAAATAAGGCCAAAGTACAGGGGAGGGGGACTAGGTAAGAGCTGAGCCCCCCTCCTTTCCTGCGGGAGCTTGGGGGTGGGGGGCGGACCAGGCCTGCTGCTTGGGCGGGTCAGAGAGCAAGGGGTTTTCCTGGAAAGGGGCTCTTCTAGGTTCTGCTATTTGGGGATCCCGACACCTGCGGGCTACATTCCCACGGCCCCAGTGGAGCAATGGCTCTTTGAAAGAGCCCAGACATGAAATGTGGGCCCGGAATATTCAAGCCCTGAGACCCTCAGGCCCACTGGCCTCCCAGGAGGTCGCTTTTCGTCCTTGGAGTGGGGGCTCCTTAGCGGAAGGCTTTGGCTGCGTCCTTCGGCCAAGATGCTCCAGAGGGCGATCGCAGGGGCCTCCGCCTCTTGTCTGGTGGTCTTTCTGAACTCACACTCTTCTGTCAGTCTCACGGTCGGTCGGTCCTGTCTCCCGGACCTGGGGTGCAGACCTCATGCTTCCAGGAGGACTTCCCCGTTCACGACCTGGGGTTCTCAGCTGCCCCCAGCCCCCAAGAGACCCTCCTTCAAAGCCCTCTCCTCCCCACTTCTTCCCTCTTTATCTTCCTGCCTCCCCCCACCCCACTCCCCACTCCTGGAGACAGCTCCCGCCAGCTGGGGGAAAGGGGCCGGTCCCCAGAGTGCTGGGGATCCCGGGACTTTCCGGGTGCCGCCTGAAGTCCACGGGTTCCCAGCTCCACCCGCGGGAGGCTCCCGCGTCCGAGCACCTGAGAGAAGATCTATTAATTTCTCAGCGCAGAAATCGATACTCTGTCAGGGCGGCGATCGATGCCAGCCCTGCCGGACCCGGGGCCAGCGCTGGCGAGTAGGGGTCGGGCGCAGACCCTGGAACCCGAGGCGCAGAGCGTTGGCTGCTCTAGACAGCTGCACCCCGTCCCTCTGCCCGGGCCCAGCCGGGAGCCCAGGTGTTGGCGCACCTGTCTCTGGCGCCACCCCGTGGCCTCTCGTGGAAGGGCGGGGTCTGCACCCGCTCTCCTCTTCTCGTGCTACAGGGGGGCGTACCCCTCTTTCTCTGCTTCGCCTCCGCTTTCCTTCCCCAGGCTGTGAGTTTCATCCTTTGCGCGCTCCTTCTTTCGTACCCCTAATTTACCCCCAAGTGACAAACACCCTCCCTCCGGCACGCGCGCCCTAAGGGAGCTCCGTGGCTGGGGGCTGGCTAGGGTGGCCTGGATGGCAACCTTTCCCCAACGCAGTCATTTCGCCTCCTCCCTCCTCACATCCTCAGATGCAGCTGCTTTAGGTCGGGAAGAAAAACGTATCAACATCTCAGAGCCCCTACTCTCCGCAGGGGGGGGGGGCGGGGGGCGGGGATTTCAGAGCCATTTATATCTTTGTCCTCCAAACAAACTGTGACCTGATAAATCCCACTTGTTCCTAATGGCAAAGTTGGCATAATAAACCTATCACAATGTCTCAAAATGAGAAATGATTAATTATTCTACTTTATTATTCTATTTAAAGATTACATTGGCTATTTGAGGCCTTTGATATTCCATATAAACTTGAGGCTTGGCTATTTCAGTTATAGAAAGACATCTGTTTGAATTTGGATGAGGGTTTCATTGAATTGATCATTTTCTTTAATTAGGACTGCCATCTTAAAAATATTAAGCCTTTCAGTCCATGACACTGAATGTTCTTCCATTCATTTAATTTCTTTTGGCAAAGTTTTATGGATGTATTCATTAAAGTTTTAAATGTATAATTCCTTTGCCTTCATCTTTAAATTTGTCCGAAGGTTCCTTAATCTTTTGAATAACATTATGGATGGAATTGTTTCTTTAATTTCCATTTTAGCTGACTTATTGCTGTTATAAAGAAAACCAAGTGATTTTTATGTGGTTGACCTTGTACCTTGATATGCTGCTGAACTTATTTATTAGTTTCCTTCTGGACCCTAAGTATTTTTGTTATATTAACTTTATCTATGCCATTTTCATACTAGGAATCGAGCTGGATGAAGATGCATCTCTAGATGGAAACAGCGATTTAACAATTAAAGGGCGCCTACTGTTGCTGGTTGAAAAGGTGACAAATCTAAAGAATAAACAAGCAGAAAAACCAATTGAGAGTGACTCCAAGAAATCCTGTGAGTGCTATGTCTTCACTGCAGAAATCTACCCATCTTTTGAATGAATAATATAGTAGATGAGCCATTGAGATAATCCAAGTAGCTATTGATGCCTATAGCTACCAAAAGTATATTGCAGGCTCAAAAAATATTTTTTAGGAACAGATTGAGAGCATGAAGCATTTAAGAGTCGATGGAGCATCTTAGGGAACTAAAAACACAGATATTTGATCAGTGATATTTCCAAAAACATGAAGGGAGTAATTGAAGTTTCATATCTAAATACTATAGTGCTGCTTTTCAGTATCCTTGCATCTAATAAAATATTTTCTTAATGTTTAAGTAGATACCATCGTGACTGCATTTTGCCTCTAGCATATTTTACATGTTATGTACTCTGGTTCTTCCATATCCTATTTAACTATAAAGTAATGATTACTACTCTTTTGGGGATTGTCCTTCTTAAGTGGGTGGTGATACACTGATACAAGGGGGTTAAAGAAGGCAGTCTGAGAGATACAAATTTATTTATCTCAACTTGGAAACATTACTGATTTCAACTTGCAATTGAAAATCATTATTTATACAACTACTCGATTTGTTCTTTATTATTACACTCAAAGTTGAGTTCAACATATTTTTTAAAAATCATTTTATTGGGGCCTACATCAGTTGTGTCAAGCATATTTGTACTTATGTTGTAATTATCATTTCCAAAACATTTTCTACTTGAGTTCCTGGTATTAGCTCCTCTTTTTTTCCCTCCCATCATCGTGAATCCTTGATCAATTATTTATTGTTATTATTATTTCATACTTTAAACTGTCCTTGTCTCCTTTCACCCACATTTCTGTTATTTGTCCCCATGGGGGGAAGGGCTACATATCTAAACTTGTTATGGGTTCCCTCTTTCTCCCCCTCCCCCTCTCCCAACCATCCCTCTTCCTTCATGGTACTGCTATTCCCACCACTGTTACTGTGGGGTTAATCTGTCCTGAATTCCATGTGTCGATAGTTCTTATTTGTATTAATGTCTGTTCTCTGGTCTAGCCAGATTTGTAAGGTAGAACTGGGTCATGGTAGTGGGAGTAGGAAGGATTCAGGAACTAGAGGAATGATATGTGTTTTGTCGGTGCTATACTGCACCTTTGTTGAATCACCCCTTCCTTATAACTCTTCTGTGGGAGATATCCCGTTGTTTACAGTTGGGCTTTGGATCTCCACTCCAAACCCTCTTGTTCACATCAATATAGTTGTTTGTTTTGGATCTTTTAATACCTGATCCCGTCGACACCTCATGATCACACAAGATGATGTGCTTCTTCCATGTGGGCTTATTTGCTTCCCTGCTGGATGGCTGCTTGTTTAACTTCAAGCCTGTAAGACTAGACGCTATATGTTTTGATAGCCGGACATCATCCACTCTCTTCACCATTTGCTTATGCCCCCATTGTGTCTTGACTGATTGTGTCGGGAAGGTGAGTATCAAAGAGTGCCAGGCTATTAGAACAAAATGTTCTTGTGTTAAGGGAGGCCTTAAGTAGAGTTTAAAAGTCCATCTGCCATCTTATCACTTAACATATAAATATACGGACATTGGCCTCTATACCTTTCATTCTAAATTAGTATATTTACATATATACATCCTATAGCTATATCTCTATAAATAGCTATTGCTCCTATTTCTTTCCTCTATTTCCTTTAAACTTCCTCCTATCCCACCATCATGCTCACCATTCTTTTGGATCTCAGTATTTCCTCTTGAATACATTCCCCTTGATTAAACCCCATTAGGAATTATACACCCTCCTCACTATCAATTTTAGATTTCTTGTTGATCCCTTATCTCTGAATTTGTTGGCTTCCCACTCCCTCTCCCAGCTTCCTCTTCTCACGTGTCCTCTTATTACATAGGGAAAAATAAAAACAAACAAATACAAGAAAACAAGGGAAAAAATAGTTACCTCCAGGTCTGTCTACTGACCCTTATGTATGTTTGCTGAGCAAGTCTGATGAAATACCAAGCCCTGTTCCCCAAGTCAGAAGTCTATTTTCAGGATTCCTCAGGGACGTGGTTACTTTGCTCCTCTTGCTGCATTGTTGCACTCCCTTTGCATTTCATCCCACTGGGCATGGGGAAGACTGGCACAGTGACTCCAGTGCTGTTCCCTGTAGTGCTATGGATCAGTGAGGGCATGTCATGTCTCATGTTGAGCCTTACGGTCCTCTCTGCACATTGGCTGCTCTGCATTTTTAATATGATCTGGTTGAGAGATTTTAATGAGTCCAGAAATTTTCCAGTACTATATTAATCTAATGACATAGTGGTTATGCATTGTGCTGCTAATCATAGAGTCAGCAGTTCAAAACCACCGGCCAGTCCATGGAGAAAGATGAGGCTTTCTACTCCCTTAAAGAGTTATAGTCTTGGAAACCCACATGGGCAGGGCTATCCTGTTCCATACATTTGCTATGAGTCAGAATCAACTGTGTGGCATTGAGTTTTTTGAGTTACATTGTATATTGCATTGCAAATAATCTTCTTTGAATAAAATATTTTCACGTAATATACCACCACAATATGAGAAAATATTTTAGGTAAAATAAGAACTTCACATATGAATGGAAATTAAAGTCACTGTTATAAATGATTCAACTGAAAAGACAATTAGGTAACGAAATAACCTGGCATGCCTATGACTTCCCTTTTAAAAGATATATGATGCTTGATCCTCTGGGAGGAATACAATGGTCTTTGGCAAAAATAGTAATCGTAAAAAGGCATCCAATGTGGATGCCATTCTTTAAATTATTTATAGATTATTACAAGTAGGTAAAAGACATCATGCTTGGTAAAGTAGAGGGGCTATGAAAAGGAGGAAGAACCTTGACAAGATGTGATTTCAACAATGGGCTCAAACATAAGAACACTTGTGAAGTTGGTACAGGACCAAGCAGTGTTTCATTCTGTTATACATAGGGTTGCTGGGAGTTGGACTTGATTTCAACTAAACAACAACCATGCACCCTTGATAATTTATAAATTATTATTATATCTTATATTACACTGCCCAGCGTCTCCTTTCACCTACCCCTCTGCTGCCTGTCTCCCAGAGAGGAGGTTATATGTAGCTCCCTGTGATCAATTCCCCCTTTCTAC
>NW_022111325.1:3498336-3504735 GCF_000313985.2 Echinops telfairi
GCGCTGCCATGCTGCGAGGCGGACGGGGCGGGCAGCTCGGCCCGCACGGCCGGGTCAGAGGCCCGGGCAGCCTGCTGGCGTGGCTGATGCTGGCCTCCGCGGGCGCTGCCTCCTGCCCCAAAGCCTGCTGCCCCCACGGCCCCTCGGGGCTGCGCTGCACCGGGCCCGGAGCCCTGAAAAGCCTCCGCTACCTGCCGGGCGCCGAGAACCTGACGGAGCTGTGAGTGTCCAGTGGGCGAAGGGGCAAGGGCCGGCGTACCCATGCCCTGAGGGTGCGGACACACTAGGCTAGCTGCTGGGTGCTCCGGTGCTCCACCGCTGCCACCACTGCCCCTGCGGGCGCCGCGGCCACGGCTCAGAAGGCGCCTAGGGCTCAGGGTAGCGGGGCGCCAGCTTCGAGGAGAAGGGTGGGCCTCCAGGTGCGCGTGTGGAGCCCTGCCATCTGGAAGCAGCTGTGCGGACCCTCAGCCCATGCAAGGAGGTGGTCAGCAGCAGGACGCACTTAGGCATCCTGACCGCCCTTTCCCTTATAATGGCTGGGCAATGCCAGCCCCTGCCCTGGACCACGCAATCGAACTGCAATTGGTGGGAGATGCTGAGCTATCCGCGCCCGTTGCCCAGGCCTCCTAGTAGGATTTAGATGCGGGCAGGATCCCCCCCTGGCTTCCCTCTTCCCAACCCCACCTCCCTTTCCACCCTAGTCGCTGCACTGGGGGCTGCGGGCCAGCCCTAGACCCGCCTCCCTTAAGGGTTCAAAGCTGGGGGGTGGGGGAAGGGTGGGGGCTGCCGGTATTTTGCAGCCTGCCAGCAGCCCACAGTAATTGGTTACAAAATACTCAAGCACTTTTTAGCAGCTGGTGAAACCTATGGGAGTATTCTGTAATAATTGGCCTAGAGGTACTCAAGCATCACATGGTGATGGCTGGGAAATACTTGAGAATTCTCTGTGGCCAGCAGGGCCAGCAGGACCTCCAGAGGAGAGACGGACAGCTGGATAGCCCTCCTCCTGTGGTCTTGGTTCTAGAGGGGGACAAGGGGGATAGCTTCGTGTATTGATGGGCTGGCAGGCACCCGGGATGCAGAGGCCATGGCTGTCTGGAAGTTACTTGAGCAGGCTGTAATAATTGGCACTGAGTTACTCGGGTATCTTGCAGTAATTAACGGGAAGGTACTCAATCTCGCTCTCTAATGGCCCTAGGGAGACTAAGAAGAGAGGAGATGGCCTCCTCTGAGTCTGGGCCTAGGTCCCTGCACAGTGGGAGGCATGGGAATCTAGGCTGCCACTCCAATCCGGCTCCCTCATCACCCTGGGTTCAGGCTCCTGGGTGCTCCTCACTGGTGCTCCCCCCTCCCATGTCCCTTCCAAACCCCAGCCCTCTGGGGTGGTAAAGGGTGGGCAGATGGGACTAGGGTGTAAGAGGTCTGCAGGGTGGTAAGCTGAGATGCCCCCCTTCCCTTGGGTGGGGCAGCAGCCTGGCCCACCACCTCTGCTTGCTGGGTCCCCTCCCTCTGCTCTCAGCCACCCTCCCCCGCAGAGCTAACGAGGAGATAATGGACTCGAATAGACAGATTGATTATGAACCCAAACGAATGAGGCAGCTTTGAGCACACTGCCTGACAGCTCGCACATGCCGGCCCGGCCACTGCGTCTGCTCCTCCTCCCTGGGCCCCTAGGGCTCTCAGCTCCATGGGCAGTGGGGGCAAGGTGGTGATGTGCCCTCCCCCAGGATCACCTGGAGGCTATTCCCTAACCCTGGCTGTCCTGTGGGGACCAAGGTTGGAAAGTGGGGAGTCAGAGAGGCTGGCTCAGGCTGGCCCTGGGCCTCCCCAAATTAGGGGAAGGAACATGATGAGGGCACAGTTTCGAGAACAGTGCAGGCAGTGAGTCAGGCGAGAGAGTGTGAGTGTGTGTGTGTGACCTCTACGTGCCATTTCAGGGCAGCTGGAGTTCTTAGGAACTAACTCCCTGACAAGTCAAGTCCAGAAGCTGGGCAGGGCTGGAGCCTCAGGCTCCCCTCCCCACATACCTGCTCTCTTTCCTTTCCCTATCTCTGCCTCTCTCTCCTTATCTCACTGTTTCTCCGGCTCCCTCCTTATCTGTCTCCTTTCCCTGCCTGTCTTTCTCTCTCTGCCAGTCTCTTCCTGTCATTTTTTTACTCTTCAGTATATCTCTGTTTGCTCTCTCCCTCTCTTTTCTGTTTGCCCACCTCCCCCGCCAAGGTGCCTTCCCATCCCACTGTGGTCAGCCACTTTGTGCTCCTCTCCCCAACACCCCCAACACACATGTCTAGTCTCATCTCTGACTCCATTCTCCCATAATCCCCTCTCCTTCTTGCTTGAGCATCTGGCTCCCTCTGGGGCAGGAGTGTCAGGGGGTGGCAGACTGGCAGCCTTTCTGCCCCTGACCTGCTCTGCTGGAAGTAGGGCGAGGTTGGGATTGCCTGCATGTGGGGAGGGCCCAGTGGCTGTGGGTGGGCTCGGGTGGTGGCTCCTGAGCAGCAGGCCTGTTTGGGGACGCATGGCTGCATGACCACCGAAGGGGCTTCCTCCGTGTAGGGTGGGGCACGGGGCCCTTTGTGGAGCCATGTGCTTCAGGATGACAGCCTCCCGTTGCTGAGTGGGAGCAGCCCTGCCCATGCCCAAGCCGAACACCCATCTGAGAATGGCCTTGCATGTTGGCATCAATGAGCATGTATGTGTGCACATGCGTGTTTGTGTGTGCCAGAGAGATGTGTGTATACATGAAGGTATATGTGCCTGCCTGCATGTGCATGTGTGTTCAGACCATGCATGAAGAAATATATTTCTGTGCATATGTGTATGTCTGTGTGGGAGTATACATGTGTGTTGTGAGTGTGTGTGTGTGTGGTGGTATATGCACATGTGAGGGTGTGCCGTTTCACGTGTACATGTGTGTGTTCATGTATGTGTGGAGATGCATCAATTCATATATGAATGCACATGCAAGTGTGAGCTCACATGCATGCGATGCTGCATGTGTGAGTGGGTCTGTATGTGCATGGGGGCATGAGTGTGCGTGCAAGTACACATGCATGTGTGGTCAAGGGGTAGGCATGTGGGGGGTGGGCTCCTGTGACCCCGCCCCTTCCCCCACAGCTACATCGAGAATCAGCAGGATCTGCAGCACCTGGAATCCAAGGATCTGAGGGGCCTGGGGGAGCTGCGAAGCCTGTAAGATGGGGTGGCAGGAGGCTGGGGCCAGAGGGCCAGGGAGTGGGGGCTGATGACTGAGGGGCTGGGGTGGTCAGAGAAGCTCAGGAATCAGAGGGGTTGCTGAGGAAAGGAGGGTGTGAACAGCGTTGGGGGGCTACAGGGCTCAGCCTGGGGGCCAGGGTGGAATGGGGAGGTCGCTGAGTCCTGCCCACCCACCCCCACCCCTAGCACCTTCGTGAAGAGTGGTCTCCGTTCCGTGGCGCCAGATGCCTTCCACTTCACTCCTCTTCTCCGTCGCCTGTGAGTGGTCAGAGCCCAGTGGAGAGGTGGGAGGACGCCCAGACCTGGGCCATGCATGGGCTCGGACCTCCCTGGGGAACTGTTGGGAGGAAGGCACCTGCCTGGGCTGAGAAGGAGACTCACCCATTCTCCTGGGAGGCTTGCATTCATGTGCTCCCGGAGGGCAATGCCCTGACCCCCCACCCTGGCCAGCTAGAAGGCCTTGCTTCCCTGCTTCCTGCTCTCGCTGTCTGCTCCATCTCCTTCCCCAGCAGCTGCTGCCCACCATGGGAACAAGGGACAATGGGAGCCAGACTCCTGGAGTCTAGCTGGGGCTCTGCCTCCCCCAACGCCCGCCCACCTGGCCCCAGGGATAGCTGCTTCCCCTTCCCATCCTGGGAGTCTACCTCTTGGGTAGAGGTCCGAGGGGGTACGGCAGGCAGAGAGGGTTCCAAAAGAAACTCTCCCTGTCCTTCTGAGGGCAGGAACTCAGAGTCACCCCACTGGGGATAGGCAGGGAGGTGGGAGGGTGGTGGGACGGGTCATTTGAACAGTTGTACTGGCATCTCATTCAAGGACACCTGGCAAACCTGTGTCCCTGCACCTTGCCAGTCTGGGGAGTGACAGCAGGTCACCTCCAGTTTGTAGATAAGGATTATGAGAAGCAGAGAGCTTAGGGCCCTGGTCTGAGACCCCAAGAAAGCAAGTGGTAGAGAGAACCTACACCCAGCTGCCTGCCCGGCTCTCACAGGTTGGGTGGGGGGGGTCTTCCTGCTCCCTCTGAGGTAGAGTCTCTGCAACTCACGCCACCCCACCACCACCACGATGGCTCCCCTCTTGGACAGGGCTCAGGGCAGAAGGTCCCAGGGTTGGTAGCTTGTCCCAGAGCACAGGGCCCTGGGGCAGTGGTGGCCCCTGAGCCAGCTCTCCATGTGGCTGTCACAGTCCCTATTGGGACCCACTTTCTCCACCTCTGCAGCTATCTGCCGGCTGGGGGGCCAGGGGGGCCTTCAGCCTTGACTTTCCTTAGTCCCTGAGGAGGGGCCCAAAGGGGGATGCAGGAGGTATTTTGAGATCCTTGTCATTTGTCTGGTAGTGGGGCAAGAGTGTGGGAGTCTCAGCCCTCCCCCTCCTCCTCTGGCCCCATCCTGGGCTCTGTGGGGAGGGGAGCCCAGATGGAGCCCCCTCCCCCAGCTGTGGCCTCAGCACTTTGCCAGCTGGGGCTCTAGGACAGCAGAGGGGAGCGGCTGTTCCCTCAGATCCCCTCCCTGGGGTCTGGAGAGAGGGTTAAGTGGGGTTAACCCTTGTTGTCCCAAGGAGGGGACCGGCTTGCCCCTAGCTCCACCCCCCTGCCCCCTACCTCCTTGGGCTAAGGTTGGGGAGGGGGAGCCAGATGGCAACTTCCTCCCCTTGGGTCCGAGCGAGGTCTCTGTCTCCCCTGTGCTGCGCAGGAACCTCTCCTCCAATTCTCTGGAGTCTCTCTCCTGGAAGACTGTCCAGGGCCTCTCTCTACAGGAACTGTGAGTGTGGTGCTGCCTCCCAGGGGCCAGAGGAGGGGTGGGGCGGGGGCCGAATGTATGTGTGTGTGAGTGTGCACTTATCTCTGTGTGATGGCATGTCACGGTGTGTGTGTGGAACGGGGAGGGGGTGTTTCTTTGGGGACTGGGTGTCTGGCTGTGAGTTGAATCCCTGCCTGCTTGCAAGCCTGCCATGAAAGTTGGGGCTGCAGGTTTCCTTATGGGGGGTGGCTGGCCCGGATGCCGGGCCCTGTGTGCATGGAGGCTGGCCCCATTCTCTGAGTGACCACAGGACTCCTGATTTTGTGCAGGGGGACATCGCTCACGTTCCCCATGCACCACGCTCATGGGATGGGTGGGCCACAGGGATCCGTGTGCGGGGGGGATGGTGGGTGGGTCTGGCCTGGAAGCGGTGGCCCTTCCTCTCGCCCACACTGAGAGCTCCCGCCTGACTTGCCAACCTGGGGAGCTCAAGCCAGCTGTTTTTGTTTTCACCTGTTTTTGCTTTATTTCTTTCATGATTAGAAAGAGATAGCAAGGCATTTGCCAATTCAACACATTTTACATGTACAACTCTGTGACATTGACTGTTCATCATGCTGGGCAAGCGTGAGTGATCGCTGTCTTCAAAGGATGCCCCACTGTTAATAGAGACCCAGGGCCCCTGAGCAGAGATGCACTCTCCCGTAGCCCTCCCAGCTCATTAGTTTCCCTCTCTCTCACTCCCTCAAAGCTCACTGCCACAGGGCCTGATGCACACGCAGAGGGACCTCTAGATCGGGTGTGATTCAGAGACTAACTCTGGCAGCAGAAAGCTTCCTCTTTCTCCTGTAGATCTGCCCCCAGGGCGCCATCTGGTCCCTATACATTCCCCTATTCCATCTGGTCCCCATGCATTTCCCTATTCCATCTGGTCCCTATACATTCCTTTATTCCATCTGGTCCCTATGCATTTCCCTATTCCATCTGGTCCCTATGCATTCCCCTATTCTATCTGGTCCCTATGCATTCCCCTATTCCATCTGGTCTCTATGAATTCCCCTATTCCATCTGGTCCCTATGAATTCCCCTATTCTATCTGGTCCCTATGCATTCCCCTATTCCATCTGGTCCCTATACATTCCCCTATTCCATCTGGTCGCTATGCATTTCCCTATTCTATCTGGTCCCCATGCATTCCCCTATTCCATCTGGTCCCCATACATTCCCCTATTCCATCTGGTCCCTATGCATTCCCCTATTCCATCTGGTCCCTATGCATTCCCCTATTCCATCTGGTCCCCATGTATTTCCCAATTCCACCTGGTGCCTATGCATTTTTCTACTCCATCTGCTCCCTATGCATTTTCCTATTCCACCTGGTCCCTATGCATTCCCCTATTCCATCTGGTCCCTATACATTCCTTTATTCCACCTGATCCCTATGCAT
>NW_022111325.1:3504835-3516676 GCF_000313985.2 Echinops telfairi
CTGGTCCCTATACATTCCTTTATTCCACCTGATCCCTATGCATTTTTCTATTCCACCTGGTCCCTATGCATTTCCCTATTCCATCTGGTCCCTATGCATTCCCCTATTCCATCTGGTCCCCATGCATTCCCCTATTCCATCTGGTCCCCATGCATTCCCCTATTCCATCTGGTCCCCATGCATTCCCCTATTCCATCTGGTCCCTATACATTCCCCTATTCCATCTGGTCCCCATACATTCCCCTATTCCACCCGGTCCCTATGCATTTTTCTACTCCACCTGGTCCCTATGCATTTCCCTATTCCATCTGGTCCCTATACACTTCCCCTATTCCATGTGTGGACAACACACCACTCACCCTTATTTCACTTGACATCGGAGTGACATTGTCTGTCTTGCTGTCAAGGGGTCTACGTTGCAGTGTGGACCAGGACATGGCTCCTCCTTACGGCCAAGCACTATCCCCTTGCAGTCTTTCTCTTTTTGTGTCCCCTGGTGACCGGGGTCCAGGAGAGAGGTCTCCACTCCCTGTCTCACTCCTTCACCTCTGGACACCCCTCGCTGTGGTCTAAAGGCACCTCCCCTTACCATTGTCACTTTATTCCCTGGGTCTCCCCAGGCTCTTCCCTGACTCTCTTGGTATATGTGCACCCTCCTCCCCCAGGGTCCTGTCTGGGAACCCGCTGAACTGCTCCTGTGGCCTGCTCTGGCTCCAGCACTGGGAGGCTGAGGGGCGGGGCAGAGTTGCTGAGCAGAAGCTGCAGTGTGGGCAGCAGGAGCCCCTGGCCCTCCTAGCCAACATCAGCTGTGGTAGGTGCTGGGGGGCTGGCAAAGGGTGCCAGCCTAGGGAGAGGGTGGGCATTGAGTAGGGTTTGGGCAGGGAGAACTTCCGGGGGAGTCTGGGGAACTGGTCAGGGCTGGAGGAACTAACAGGAAGCCTGGTGGGGCAGTGGTTAAGGACACCACCACCACCCCCCAGGGAATTCTACTCTGTCCTATACATGCACTGACTCATGCCATTCTTTAGGATAGGGTAGAACTACTGGGGACGGGGGATGGGGGTGGCGGGGGAGGGCTTCAGAGACTGCAGCTCTCTAGGGGAGTAGGAGCCTCCTCTTTATCTCTCTGAGCAGCAGGTGAGTTTGCATGGTGGACTTCGCAGTCAGCAGCCCATGTAACCAGGACACCACCAGGGCTCCTACTCCACTCTAGAGGGTCACCCTCAGTTGACATCTACTAGATCGCAGTGGCAAAGAAGGGAGTTGAAGGTTATGGGTGCAGGAGGGTGGGGGGGGTGAGGGGAGGATGGCATTGCTGGGACTCAGGGTCACTGAGCAGGTTGAGGGAAGCTACTTCAGCTCTGGCAGCCCTCGGGCATCTTGGTTGTCCAGGCGTGCCCAAGCTGAAGGTCCAGAAGCCCAACACATCGGTGGAAGTGGGGGACAGCGTGGTGCTGCAGTGCCAGGTGCAGGGCCAGGAGCTGCAGAAGGTCAACTGGATCGTCGGGGACCTGGAGGAGTCAGCCACGGTTGTGGTGAGGAACCCCTCAAGCCCGCCCGAGGGGGCCCGTGGGCAAGGATGGAGAGAAAGGCACATGGTGGGGGAGAGACAGCAATGAATGAGGCACACACCGGGGGGCAGATTGTCGAGGCTCATGCTGTGGGGCAGCCCGGGACATGCACACTCTCTCGGGGTGGGTGCTGCTCCAGCAGGGACCCCCAATTTCCGCAGGGCCACCTGGACCTAGTCAGGTCACTGCTGTGGGGAGCAGATGCTGGCTGCAGAAGAGAGGATCTCAGAGCCCTCACAGGCTATGGGAGGGAGCTGCCAGACCATCTGTCCCTACCGCCACCCTTTTCAAGATAAGGAAACGGAGCCCCAGATGGGGGTGGGGGTGGGGTCACTATGCTCCAGCACCGGAGGGCATGCTTGGGGGGATCCTTCAGGGACTTTTTCTGGACGCTGTCGCCTCTTCTTGGACAGATGATGAACCAGGAGGCATGGGCTCTGGTTCAGCTCTCTGGCTAATTAATTCTCTGAGTGGCTTTCGGAAACATCTCTTGACGGACCTGTGCTTTGCTTTTCTTATCTGGAAGCTGGGGAGGTGGACACGATGGCTTTCTGATGTCCTGCCTCTGGAAATTCTCTGGCCTTTGTCTCTCTGATCCAGACATGTCTTTGGGCACCTGCCCAGACCTTGCCCTTGGGCCCCAGGCTGGTGATGGGCAGCTCAAATTAGCCATAGCTAAGCCTTGGGAGACATCGATGGTAAGGTACACAGGGGCTGAAAATAAGTTGGTACTCACCCCAAAAGTTGGCCCCAACTGGGACGAAAGAGTATACACACAGGGCCCAGCCCTCGGAGGCGGGGAGCTGGTCCAGTGGGGCTGGGGTGCGTCAGGGTGTTGTTCAGTTTGGAGGAGAGTCAACAAGTAGAGTTGCTGGGGGCTCCTGGCACTACATTGGAGGGAACCACAGGTGGGCACCGTGAGCAAGGGTGCAGGGGCTCTGCTGCAGAAGCCACTGGAGCCCAGACCTGGCGGAGGGAGTGTTGGCCCCGCTATCACTGACCTGCCCCTCTCCCTTCAGAGATCAAAGCTGCCTGGATGCAGTAACAGAAAGCACTCGAGGTGGCTCATTTCCATCTGTGGCAAGGCCTGGCATCAATGGCCTGTTTGGGGGAATTTTGGTGTTTTCTTTTCTCTTTGTGGGGGGTGGGGGTTACATATTTGTACTATGTGGGCTTTCTAGAAACGGATGAAAGTCGGACCGTAACTGGGTGGCATGGAAGGGAAGGGAGATTGAACCGCTCGATTAGGAGAGTGACGGGTGTCAGAGGCACTTAAAGGGAAGAGATGGGGCACCAGGGCCAGGGTGACTTGGAGGAGGGCCAGCTAAGAGGAGCCGAGGCAGCGCAGGGGTCAAGAGAAGCGGTCAGCCCACTGCCCGTGCAGAACCCAGAATTTGCTTGGAAAAGCTTCTCTGGAATCTGTGAACGCAAGTGTCCCGTGGGAGCCCGGCGACACCTCTCCTCCTCTGGCATTTATTAAAGGAATCTCACAGGCCTGACACTTCCAGAGAGATGTCAGCTTACCACTTCATTTATTTTCATCATTCCATGAACGCAGCTTTCTAAAACGTCCAAAGGTATAAACCGTCCACCTTCTCAGCTTACACGGCAAGAAAACCATCCTTCAGCAGAATGAAGCGCCTCCTTAACGTCGTGTGACTGCTCTCCGCGTCCGGGGATTTTGGGGAAGACAATCCCCAACCTGACTCGGGCTTTGGATGATGATTTAGAGTCAAGCCCCCTCTAGCCGCTCAGCGCACCCATGGCCTTCATCCGCCAAACAGGGGGCTGTGCTGCCGCTGCACTGGTCCCTGTAGCCTGGATCAGAACCACCCCTGTTTCTGATCTTCTCCCGGGGAAACTTAGTTTGCTAGGACGGCATGCAATCAAGGATAGAAAGAGAGGCAGCAAGGCCCTAGTTGGCTCTCCGATGAGCTGTGTGTGCATTGGGGCCTCTGGGTTTGTCATGTCTACTTAGCTGCTCAGACGGGTGGTTTGGATTTGGGGTACTTTGTGCCTGTTTAGAGGTTCCTGGTCATGCTGTAGAGCAGCGGTTCTCAACCTGTAGGTCTCGACCCCTTTGGGAGTCAAACGACCCTTTCACAGGGGTCGCCCAAGACCATTGAAAAATACATATTTCCGATGGTCTTAGGAACGCTAACTCCTCTATCCATCTGCAGGCGGGTCCGCCCACATGCAGATACACCCACCTATGAGTACCCAGCGTGAAGACTGTTCCCCATGCCACACCATGCATCAAGACAACATTTCATTTATTTGTCATTAGAAATAAATATTTCACAATATAGAATTACATATTGTTATTGTGATTGATTAATCAGTATGCTTTAATGATGTTCAGTTTGTCACAGGGAAAATACATCCTGCATATTAGATATTTACATGACGTTTCATAACAGTAGCAAAATTACAGTGACGAAGTAGCAACAAAAATAATTTTATGGTTGGGGTCACCACACCACGAGGAACTGTATTAAAGGGTCGCAGCATCAGGAAGGTTGAGAACCACTGGTCTAGACTTTTCAGATCATTCAGCAAATAACCCAGAATATGAATACACCCGGAAGGAGGAGGTGTGTCTTCTCCCCCTCCCCCGCCCCTCCCTGTGTCCCCCTAGGCCCCCTGCACCAACCCTCTTCTCTCCTCCCTCTGTAACTGGAGGGGTTTCCCAAAGACATCTGCTCCAGCCCCCTGACTCCAGCCCCAAGCCACGGAAACATTCCGTGTCTTCTTCCTCTCTTCCTCGACCCAGATATCCGAGGACCTGACATCTCTGTGGCTGACCCTGATCAATGTCACCAGTGACCTCAACCGGAAGAACGTGACGTGCTGGGCGGAGAACGATGTGGGCCGGGCGGAGGTCCCCGTCCAGGTCAATGTCTCCTGTGAGTCTCCCATGGCGGCCCCAGCACCCCTCCTTCTCTGAAGAGAGGATGTGAGGCTAGGGGGCTGGGTTGCAGGAAAGGGGTGAGCTGAGTGTCTCCACAGCTGCTCCCTCCCAGCTGTTTGAGATTCCCATGAAAACCTGATCCTCCAGAGGAAGTCCTGGGGGCTCCTCAAGGCCAGAGGGATGCAGATGGATTGCCTTTGGTCCTCCTGCCCGAGCCTTGCTACCTTGGCCCCCCGAACGAACTCCAGCTGCCAGGCCGCCTCGCTGCCCCTGGGGCTTCATGCCACTGCTGCTTGCACCCTTTGACCTGCATCCTGGCCTTTGTGGTTTGTTTTTTTTTTTAAGAAAAAGGAAAACCACCTCTTTAGGCTCCCACCTTGATTTCTCTAGGTCCGCCAGCAAATGGCATGACGTAAACCCTCCTGTTCATCTCCTCTTCCCGTGACATGGAATGCACGTGGAAATGTCACTCCTTCAACACTAACTATCCTTACCAGTGTCTCAGAAGACCTCCTCTCCCCTCCCCCTCCCCCTCTGTCCCCAGCCTGCCTCCTGGGAGGATTTTCTCCCTCTTTCCAAAGTCATTCTCCACATTTGTGCTTCTCCATCGCCACGCTTCTCACCCGTTTCTGTGCCTTAGATCAACGGCAACGTGCTGCAGGTAGTATTGCGTGCCTAGGATGTTTTTGCCCAAGGAGCCTTGATGGTGTAGTGAGTGGGGAACACCTTGGGCTGCTAACCGCCAGGTCAGCAGTTCAAAACCACCAGCCAGCTCCTCAGGAGAAAGATGAGGCTTTCTACCCCTGTAAAAAAGTGGAAGCCGCAGAAACCCACGGGGGTGGCTCTACCTTGCCCTATAGGGTAAGGTGACCAGACATCCTGCTCTTGGCGAGACAGTCCTGATTTTTAACAAATTTTCCCGCGACCTGCGGCGTTTTAAAAAAGTCCCGATTTTTGGAAAGAGTGCACGACCAGCTAGGGTATACAGTTTTCAGCTGCCATGTGGCTGTTTCGCCAGGATATGAGTTTTATCAATGGTGTCCCACTTTACCAATGTTAAAATCTGGTCACCTTACTATAGGGTCACTGTGAGTCGGCACCGACGCCATGCAGTGTGATAGTACAGATCTTTCGCCCAACAGCATGTTTGTCTTTTAACATTTTTTTAAGTTAAAATTTTATTTTATTTCTCATATGGGACACTCCATGGATTTTCATGCCATCCGCGGGCAGGTGGCATGAAACTTGTGAATACAGATCTTCTCTGTATTGATCACAAGTTTACCATTTGTGCTACCGAAGCCAATGCTCAGTATTCTGTTTTTAAGATCTGCCCCTGGTGCCGGGAGTAGCAGTAGTTCATGCCATCCCCCATGAGTGGTGTTCCACTATATAAGGCCAAGGTTCTCTCTGCCATCGAGTCGATGTTGAACGTGACCCGCAGCCGACCCGCAGCCACCCTGCAGCACAGGGTAGACTTGCCCCCCTGTGCATGTCTGAGGCTCCCACTCAATGGGAGTCGGAAGGCAGTATGGCAGGTACCAGGGAGCTTCTAAAAGGTTGTGAAAAAAATCCCATTTTCCCATGAACTTTTAAAAAGAACTCTCAAATATGTCTATATATACATACATGCATATATATATGTATATATATACATACACACACATACACAGATATATATTCGTGTATAAGCTGAGCCTTTCAGCACATTTTAATGCAGTTTTTGTGGTAAAATTAGGTGCCTCAGCTGATATTCGGGTTGGCTTATACTCGAGTATATACGGTATATGTATCTTTTTCTTTCTTTTTTTAAATCGTCTTATTAGGGGCTCATACAACTCTTATCACAATCCATACATGCATCAATTGTATAAAGCACATTTGTACATTCATTGCCCTCATCAGTCTCAAAACATTTGCTCTCCACTTAAGCCCCCGGCATCAGCTCCTCATTTTTGTTTTCTTTCTTTCTGTCAAGGGACTTCCTCCCACACCTTTCCCCAAGGTTTTTCAAACTGGATGTCTGCTTGAGTCTCTTAACCCACCTTACTGACACCTCATTCTTCTCCACCCCTGATCAAAGCCTCACGTTCATTTCTGCCCCCGGTGCCCATTTCTCCTGGCCTGTTACCCATTGCAGACCGGCCACTTCGCCTGTGTCTGACTGTGAGCGGCCTGGTGCCTGGTTAAGATTTACTTCCGGGAGAAAGACAGGGCTTCCCACTCCTGTAGAGAGCTGCAGCCTCAGACACCCATGTGGGCAGCTCTGCGATAGGCTCGCTGTGAGTCGGCAGAGACTGGAAGGCAGTGCGTTTTGGGTTTTTTTTGTTTTGGTTTGATTGCTTCCAACCACTTGGCCTTGCGAATGTGTCCGGCCCCCTGGCCGGTTACCTTCAGGTTTCCTGCTCTCTCTCTCTCTCTACCGCCCCCCTCCCGCCCGCCCGCAGTCCCGGCCAGCGTGGAGCTGCACAAACCCGTGGAGCTGCACCACTGGTGCATCCCCTTCTCCGTGGACGGGCAGCCGGCGCCCTCCCTGCGCTGGCTCTTCAACGGCTCCGTGCTCAACGAGACCAACTTCATCTTCACCGAGTTCCTGGAGCCCGCGGCCAACGAGACCGTGCGGCATGGCTGCCTGCGCCTCAACCAGCCCACGCACGTCAACAATGGCAACTACACCCTGCTGGCCACCAACCCCTCGGGCCGGGCGGCTGCCTATGTCATGGCCGCCTTCATGGACAACCCTTTCGAGTTCAACCCCGAGGACCCCATCCCCGGTGCGAGGGCCAACCCAAACCACGGGGAACCGCTCCAGGTGGCTGGGGAGCCCTGGCCCACTTCCCACTCTTCCCCTGACACCCCAGAAGGTGGCTGCCTGGTCCCAGACAGGAGGTGTCATCTGGTGTCTGAAGGAGCCAGAGTTGGGGTCCTCAGGCTCTGTGCTGGCTGGCCTCTTTGTCCCCTTGTCTAAGCTCAAGGACTCCTGCCACCCCCCACCCCCCCTGCTTTGGCTGAAGAAAGCGCCACCCCGGGCATCCAGCGCCCCACTGGGCAGGGGCCAGTGCATCCCCTCCCTCGAGGCCCAGAGCTGCCCCCTCCCCAACCCACCCACACCCCAGGAAGGATGAGTCCCAGGGGTGAGGGACACCTGCCTCCCTCCCCAACTGACCACAGCTGACCACTTTCTCTCCTTCCTCCTGCTGCAGTGTCCTTCTCGCCAGCTGGTGAGTAGCTTGGGCAGGGGGTGGGGGTAGGGCGCTGATGTGTTGTCCCCAGAGCCAAGGCTGGGGCCAGGGGTACACCTGACCCTGTAGGCTCAACTGGGGCCAGGGCTGGAGCCAGCCTTTGTCCCTGCAGACAGTAACAGCACAGCGAAAGACCCAGTGGAGAAGAAGGATGAGACGCCTTTTGGGGTGAGCTCGGACGTGGAGGCTGTGCAGCGTGCGGGAGGCTGGGCTCATCCGCATGTCGTTTCTGGTCTGAGCGCTGTCGGCTGCCCCTCGGAGCCTGGGCCAGGCCCTGGGGAGCAGGGCAGGAGAAACAGGTTGCTGGGGGTGGGCTCTGGGAGTGCAGGGGACCCCCTGGATCTACCCCCCTCCCCCAGGTCTCCGTGGCTGTGGGCCTGGCTGTCTTTGCCTGCCTCTTCCTTTCTACGATGCTCCTCGTGCTCAACAAATGCGGCCGGAGGAACAAGTTTGGGATCAACCGTGAGTGGGGAGGGCTGTGGAGTGGCTGTCTGTCTGTCCTACCAGCTTTGTTTCTTCCTGACTCTGCCTGGCTCTGCCCTCTCTATGGGAGGGGACCGTGCACAGGCGGTGTTCCAGAGGGTGCGGGCATGTGGGGGTCTACACCAGGCCTGGCTGTGGGGCTTGTGTGAGTGAGTGCGTGAGTGTGAGTGTGTGCTGGTGCTGCAGTAGTGTCGGAGGCAGCAGCTGCTAATTGGTGGCTGGATTGTAGTCAAACACTAAGTGAGTCTGGGAGGTCTGGGCTCTGCGGGGGGTGGGGGGTTCTTTCATGCCCGTGGGGCCTGGGGTTGGACACGAGCCAGGCGGAGAGAGGCTGTGGTGTCTTCTCTCCCCCCTGGCTGCTGCCTGGCTTCCGAGCTGCTCCGTTCTCCCTTTGTAAACTACAAGGCAGCAGGGTCACCTGCCAGGGTGGATGGGGTCCAGGGTGTGTGCCTGGGCTGCACCCCTGAGTGTGGCTGTGTCTCCTCTTCAGGCCCTGCTGTGCTGGCTCCGGATGATGGGCTGGCCATGTCCCTGCATTTCATGACACTAGGTGGCAGCTCCCTGTCCCCCACTGAGGGCAAAGGCTCCGGGCTTCAAGGCCACATCATCGAGAACCCACAATACTTCAGTGATGCCTGTGAGGGGCCATGTTGGGTGGAGGGTGGGGGAGGCCCACATGCGAGCATGCGTGGAGAAGCCCTGGGCCATAGCTTCGACCCACCCAGGGCTTGGATAATCCCCTCCTGGCTCCTCACCTGCCCCAGCACACCCTTATCGGGTGGAGGCTGCCTGTCTTTGAGCCATGGCGAGCTAACCAGTACTGTGTCCTCCCTGGGCAGATGCAGCCACGACCAGGGCATGGGGCTCAGGGAAGGAGTTGGAGGCTGAATTTCATCCCCTTCCATTCCGTGGGCTGGATGCCAGACTGCAGCACGTGCCCCCCCCCCAGCCCTGCCCTCGCCCCTCCCCATCCCTCCTAATTCTAGGGCTCCATCTGAACCTGTGCTCCCCTCAGGCGTCCATCACATCAAACGGCGTGACATTGTGCTCAAGTGGGAGCTGGGCGAGGGGGCCTTTGGGAAAGTCTTCCTGGCCGAGTGCCACAACCTGCTGCCGGAACAGGACAAGATGCTTGTGGCTGTGAAGGTGAGGCTCCCCAGCTTCTGGGTACTGCCGGGCTGGGAGAACTGGTGCCCTCATCCAGGGCTGAGGGTCCGGTGGGCCACCCAGGAGGTGGGGGCCTTCGGGCTGGCCCACCCAGCGGTGCCCTGGCCTGCTGCACAGGCGCTGAAGGAGGTGTCAGAGAGCGCCCGGCAGGACTTCCAGCGCGAGGCGGAGCTGCTCACCGTGCTGCAGCACCAGCACATCGTGCGCTTCTTCGGGGTCTGCACCGAGGGCCGCCCGCTGCTCATGGTCTTTGAATACATGCGGCACGGGGACCTCAACCGCTTCCTCAGGTATGAGGGACGGACCCCTGACCTGGACCCTGGGCCCAAGGATGCCATCCCTGCTCCCATTCTGCTAACTTGGCTGAGGAATCTCCTGGTCCCTCCTGAGCACAGGGCTACCGAGCAGGTGCAGGGCTGGAGATGCAGTTCCTGTCCCCAAGGAGCTGTAGGGTGGTGGGCAGTGGCAGTGGTACAGAGGCTGTGGGGGCGGCAGTGAGGAGGAACTGAGCTGTTAGGGCGGTGGGCTTGATGATTGGTGGGTGGCTGGCACACAGGACCGGCAGTGGGAGAGCCGTGAACAGGCTGCAGGCACGGTATGAGGGGCACTACTCACTCACGCACGACCCTCTCACACCATCCACTCGATTCTGACCCAGCGCGATCCCAGGGGACCTGACCCTGTGCGTTTGTTTCCCAGCCGGTGGGTATCTAAGAGCATAACTCTTTAGGGGGTGGAAAGCCTGTCTTTCTCCCGAGGAGTGGTGGCTGGTGGTTTTGAACTGCTGACCATGCAGTTAGCAGCCCAACACATAGCCACTCCACTACCAGGGCTCCTCTTGAGATGTACTACATTTCGTTGTTGTTAAGGCCTAGTGGGTTACATGGTGGGCTGTGAACTGCTACCAGCTACTGGCTCTGAGGGAGACAGAGGAGGCTGCCTGCTCCTATAAAGAGTTACAACCTGCGTATGGATTGTGATAAGAGTTGTATGAGCCCCTAATAAAATGGTTAAAAAAAAAAAAAAGAGTTACAACCTCGGAAACCCACCGGGCCAGTACTATTCTGTTCTATAGGGTCACTATGGGTCAGAATCAGCGTGACAATGATAGTGAGTTTGAGTTTTTGTTGTTTATTTTTTATGTGCTTATACATCAGTGTAGAGGGATATTGTGTAGACACACTTTCATAGACCCCAAACACACACAGATGTGGCGATTTACATTAAGCCAGTTCCTAAACGTGGGCTCTTACATGTTAAGAATTCGTGCCTTTGCTTTGGGACCGAACACCTCTGGCAGGTTTATTTAGGTTACTGATCATTTCCATAAATTCCGGAATGTGTCCATTTCAAATGAGGAGGACTATTTGGGGAATGAGGGGAAAGCCCAGGGCTTCATCTGGTGGGCTGGCTGGGGGAGCGGGGCAAGAACATCAATCTGGGAACCTTTAGAAGGCAGGCAGGCCCCACAGGTCTGGCTGGATATTGAGGGTGAGGGTGGGAGAGAGAAGAGGGTCAAGAGGGACTCCCGGGGTTCAGGCGCAGAGTCTGGGGTGAAGGGCTAGGGACAAAGCCTTTGTGCGGTTGTCCCTTAATAGTTGTGAGTTAGTCCCCAAACATCTGTTGGGGGAGTCAGGGCTGCATAATTCAGCTGAAAGAGACTCTAAGTCTGCATTTACCCTGTGGATTGAGGGGAGCTTATGGAGGGTGTGGGGTGAGGGAGAGGCCAGACCCTTCACTGAGGCAGGGCCAGGATCATTGGGATGGTATGAGCTCAGCTTAGGGTGAGCTGTGCCTGAGTTCCCAATTGGCCAAAAGTGTAGAGAGGGGCAATGGGTATCTGGGTGCTGCACTTGGAGTTCAGGGGACCTGAACTTGGATTTTTGGGACGCTGCACTTGAAGTTCAGGGGACTTGAACTTGGAGTTCAGGGGATGCTGCACTTGTTCAGGGGACCTGAACTTGGAGTTTAGGGGATGCTGCACCTGGAGTTTAAGGCTTGTGAGGGCCTTGCTGTGGAGATCATGGGCTTCCCTCTTCCTCCTTTGCTCCATAGCCAGACCCCACAGCCCCTTCCTCTACCTCATGCTCCCCACCCCCACCCCCACCCTCTCTCGCAGGTCCCACGGACCTGATGCCAAGCTGCTGGCCAGCAAGGAGGATGTGGCTCCTGGCCCATTGGGACTGGGGCAGCTGCTGGCCGTGGCTAGCCAGGTGGCCGCTGGCATGGTGTACCTGGCCGGCCTGCACTTTGTTCATCGGGACCTGGCCACGCGCAACTGTCTGGTGGGGCAGGGGCTAGTGGTGAAGATAGGCGATTTCGGCATGAGCAGGGATATCTACAGCACCGACTACTACCGCGTAAGGGTCTTTGGCCCCCACCCCTCCCCAGTACCCAAACTGTAGCCTACCTGCACCTGGAGGCCTTTCTGGCACGCCCTCCCTTTCTGGGGCGAGGGGGCGAGGGC